>NC_133202.1:51551808-51849308 GCF_958299795.1 Porites lutea
AAGTGTTAGGTTGTTGTTATTGTTTTACGCAATATTTTCTGGCGTTTTCGTGTGTGAAAAGAATCTTGGGAAAGTGCTTTACATACTTATCGCTGCTCGAATTATCGAGGTCTTTAAAATAATGAAATGACTTTTCATGTTTTTGAAGTTTGGGTCGTAAAGGATATGGTCGAGGTGTTCTTACACTGTTGCGAAGAACGAGTCACTTGGATGATCATTATATTTAAAGTAAACGAGGTTTCAAATCCCAGTGTAGAATACTCTATACTACTTAAAAAAGATTCCGTGATGGATCGAAAGCTTGTGTATGCTAATAAGTTTTCTATCATGTGATTTGAAACCACGCTTATTTAATAGACGAGTTGGACACAAGGCGAGTTCTCCTCTGTGCCAAATTATTTTCCTTTCTGAACATTCCCTTCGAAAGAATCGCACTGTCAGAAACAAAAGTTTACGTGTTAAATTCTCACCTCTTCCAAGTACGACTATCTGAAAACCCAGATACGGCTCTCTCCTCTCGTAGGTGACTTTACCGGAACGAATGCGTACGTGTCCTGTTCCTTGTAGTTCAACCCGAATACTTCTCAAATTTAGCTCCTTGTCTGTGTTGAGAAGCAAGCTTCCCGAAATTGTTTCACCTGGCTGATAAACCAGTCTGTTTTCGGCAAGAGCGAAGGCAAAGAGATTGGCCATCTCTTCACACCGTTTTGGAAACAATAAATGTGTAAACTTCGTTAACAGAAGGACGATACTTCGGCGACGAAGTCAAATAAATGGCTGAATTGTCTAAAACTGTTGAGATATTCATGAGCGATAAGCAAAAAATTGCGTGACAGACGTCAGTTGGCGTGAAAGGGGCGGGAAATAAATGCTAGTGAACCTTGTCACCGCTTTTTCCTTTTTCAGAAATCTGCTTTTTCTTGTTTTCTTTTTATAAGAATAAGTTGTAGAATGTTTCTGGAACTTTAGAAAAAATAAATAGATAAAAAAAAACATATTTGACCCTTTTTTGTGACCGGTTGTCGGAAAAAACTAGAGCCCAGGTTCTACTGAAATTGTTGTCGCCTGTCACTTTTTATCGTCACAAGCGAAGCATTCATTCGGTTCCATTCATTCGATTCTATATATCTCTAAACAACCTTACAATGCATCAGGCCTTTACAAGAATAGAAGCTGGAGATCAAAATTATTATCTTCTCACGAATTCATTTGACGGGGGCAAAAATGGGTTCGATCTGACAGTCTGCAACGGTGAACAAGTCTGGCGCGAAACAGGTATGGTTATTACTGTGCCTTGTAGAAATTTCTTAGCAATGTTAGCGATGTCAGCAGCATTCTTTTGGGTTAGCAGCTACTTGAGTTCACTGAAAATAGCGTTTACCTTAATGTACTACAATGTACTCTCGAGGGGACTCCATATGAAATGGGCGGGGAAGCTCTTTGGAAATTTGAATGAAAACCCTAAACGTCAGTCCGAGCGTGACACAACCTCTTTTTTTTTACCCTAAAAGAGACAGTTGTAAACTTAAATTGCATGAATCGAGTAAATAAAACGAATTGAAAGTATATAATTTTTGTATATTTCTTCACGTGCAACCCTAAAGAGACAACGAGCATCCCCGCCCCTTTCATATGGGAGTTCCCCCCCCCCCCCGGTAGACTTAGTTGGTTGCAAGAGCAAGTAGGCTTGCAATATAACCTGCCAGTCTCACCAAGCAAATATTCAAGGTTGAAACCTTGTTCTGTATCATTATCATTATCATGGCATTATTTTATGACATTATTTGTCGTCATTATCATTATCTGCAAAAGCTGCATCTATGAATGCAATGACCCTCTGCACATTTAATCCTTCATTCTACTGTTTTTAATGTACAATTTTCACATATATGTCCATCATTTCATCTCTATCCTTTCACAGTTTTATTGAACCAGCTACAATAACATGACCAGCTCCCAGTTGTACACATGTAGTTTTAATGATAGCTCAACTGGTAGGGCCTTGCTCTCTCAGTGGGGAGTCTCAGAAAATTTTGATCCAATCTCAAGGCTGTGTATGTGTTTGTGATGTGTCTCTCATATTCTTGTTTTTGGATGTTCCTTAGAGACATTACCAGGGTCTTGGGTGTGTCTACATATTTATATTACCATTTGTCAATTAAACGCAACATGTATATTGTTCATAGGCCACCTTTGATCTCCTTCTTAACTTAAATGTATTTGATAATTATCTACATGGACAACTCTACTTAAAGTTGATGCAGGAACTGTGGAATCAATGGCTCAGACTGCAGACATGAGTATAGCTGAATTTGCTGCCCAGACAAGAAGAGCTTTAACCGGACAGTCAACAGGACAAGATAATTTTGTTTATCATGCTAAGATTCATGGAAATCATTTACAGGTTGGGAGATAATGGAATGTAAAACAGTGCATGTATTCTCATTTTATGCTTACAGTAAGGTAATAATTATTGGTGACCCTAATTCCTAGCACCAAATGATTCTTCCAACTGATCTCCATACATTTCCTTGAAGAACCAGTGGAGAGAATTTGTTTGTAGCATTTTCACTCAGCTGATCATTTTATTAATTCTCCTAACCTACTCTCTTGATTATCTATTGATATATCAGGAGAAAACTGATGTTGATCATTCTTGAGACTTAAAGGGTTAACACTTATTGACAGCTAGTCTTGTTTACCTCAACAGTTTTCTTGGAAGAAGCATATTGGAGATGGCATTAAGGTAAAGAATACCAAGAGAGCTTTTTTTTTCAGAACTAAGTTCACGATGAACATTGTAAATCTCATCTCATCAAAACCTCAAAACTTGTGCCTTTCATGCATGAGGGAATGCCAGTTTTTATAAGTTGGGTGTAATGTTTGACTTCAGAGACTTCCACGGAATTGATCAGTTGCCAAAAAATTTGTTTCATATGTAATTCACATTTTTGCAAGCTTTTGTAAGATATGAAATATTAATTTTCATTCTTCATGTTCAATTTTTAGTTTCAGCTGGGATCACTGAAATTGTCCAAAGTTGATGATAGTGCTGTTGTAGTGAAAAACATTTTTGACCTAGCAGTGGATCAAATGGCAAAACTAAAGGTAAAATGTTTTAAGGTGACATCATGGTGACCATTATTGTTTGATTAGGGCTAGAATGTCCTTGTTACTGAATGATGTCTTAAATGCTCTGTGTTGGGGGAGTTATGGTACAGTTTCAGGCAAAATGAAGTGTGATATAGCCAACTGCAGTTGTTGCATGCAAAAAAAACAAACAAACAAACAAAAAAAGAAAAAAAAGCTCTGTACAAATGAGCACATTAATTTTTTCTTCCACCTCATATCTATTTCTATGTAATTTGCTTCTCATTTAAGTACAAGGTAGAGCGACAATATGCAGCTAAAGTGTATAGTAGGTGTTTAATTATTGTTGCATGTAATTGTAGTCTGCCCATAATTTTTTTTCTTTTTGGGCAAATCAACAGCCTAGAGCAAATTGAGTGTCCAGAGCGAGCGCAAGATTGCAGTGAATACATCCCTCACTGTTTTTATTTTCCTATGCGGGCTCAAGATCTCAAAAGAGAAAATAGAGGGTCTGTGAACAGGCTAGTGTTATTGTTTTTCTCGTCATTTTCGAAAGGATACAGTACTATGTAAGTCAGGTACATGCACACCATATTTAAAGACATTCAAATTAATGTGTTCTTTGTGGTTGTTTGTTTTTAATTTCTCTTCTTAGCAAGAAATGTCATCATTGAAGTCAGATAATGAAAGGCTTTCTTCAGAGAGGGAAGATGCTTTGAGGGTTTGTTGATCACAGCCTTTTTATACATGTAGTGGTAATTCTAAATATTCTATTACTGATAAGAAATGAGAACTTTCAAATTTTGAAGTCCAACAATAAGGCTGGGGCATCCAACCAACTTTTGGAGGATTTTTGCATGTAATGTACAAATAGTATTATCTTTTGAGTTACTAAACTACATTTAGACAAAACTAATAATACATCAGCTGTAAACAGATCATTGTTTGCATAGACACTGAAAAGTTTATAAAGCTGTATTGCTGGTTATCATTGGTATTATTTTTATTGTTACATTTATCGTTCAATTTATATTTACATGTATATTCTAGATACAATAGCTTTTAATTTCACTGATTAATTAAGAGAACTGCATGAAAAAATTCATGCCCATCTAAACTTATATTATAAATTGAAGCAATATGCGCAAAATATTTTTTATTTTTACTACCACAACACATTTGGGTGTTATCCAAGGAAAACACATGAAAAGTTGTAAATCATGCCACTCTCTAATGTGCAAATTTTTTCAAGTTCTTTCAACATCCTCCAGGGATATCAAAAAGAATGTTTGGTATATTCATCAGTCAGAGGATAAGTATTGATGGTATTAACGTTTTTTCTATTAGTTTGTTCTTTTTTATTGTTCAGCTTCTGGAAAAGTCTGTTACAGCTAAAGAGGAAATGGAGTTAGATCTTTTTGGAAAGGTCAGGTTTTTCATACTTTATGAGTCACTGAAATTCATTGTGCCCACAAGTCAAGCAGACAACCTGAGAAAACAGCCAACATTTCATTATGTCTTCACTGGTTTAATACCCCCAAGGTTCCTTTGTGGCTCAACCAATTAGAAACACTACCCAGATCTCAGTTGGCCCGGTATTGATGTGTTATTAACTTATCAGAATTTCTTTGTTCATTTCTCAGACATCATTCAGTAGGGAAACCAGTTGTGGTATCGCGGAATGTCGGCTGTTTTCTTAGGGCTAAGACTCACCTAGCAATCCTCTGTAGATTAATGAGACAAAAGCTTCAGGGCCAAAGGGCTGTTCAAAGCTGGATTAAGATAATACAGGGTTAGTACAAAATTTGAAGTTCAGTCATGAAACTCTTTAATACAAATCAAATTCAGTTCAAATTCTTTTTGTCTACAATTTGTTCATCCGGTGCTCTACAAAGAATTAGACAAAATTGTGCCAGGAAATGCCTTTGAAAAAGACAAAAAGAAACCCGGATTAAAATTTAACCCAGTCTTTGAACAGCTGGGCCCAGAAGTGTAGTTGACCATGCATGCTTCTTACATTGTATTTCTATAAGTGTGTTGTCTGGAAAAAGTCAATCGGAAAGTTAGCTGATAACAAAATCCCTTGTGAAAAAATTGACTGCAAATCATTTTGTTATTTTCGGTTATGAAACTGACAATTATCTGGTGCATAGTGGAGTATATATTATTGTCTTTTTGTCCTCAGTTTGCTACTGTTCTTAATACCAAAAAAGCCAAGATCAGGCAATTGAAGGAGTTAGGTACGTGCTAAATATTGAAGTGTGTGTATGTGTGTGTGTGTGTGTGGGGGGGGGGGGGGGAGAGGAAGGGGGGAGGGGGGGGCTCCTTATACTGCAGCTTCAAGGCAAAGACATTTCGCTTCAGAAGAAACAAAAAGCAAACTACAGTGCTAAACATGAGGAAATATAATTTTAACACATTTCTGGAAAGAAGTGAAAAAGTAACTAATTAAAGAAACAATACTAGATGACATACAGTACGAAAATTTGCATTTAAATAAAGCATGCAAACTAAAAAAGGTAAAGTTTTTCACTGCTGACATTCTCACTTAGGGAATTGGTTCTTTTAACTAACAGCAGAATTTCTTTTATCTTGCAAATTGGGTATCTGACCATCCTCTTGCCAAAATTTCGAAATAGTGCCATTTCATGTTGTGACCTGTTGACATGATGTGATATGTAGCAGATGAGTGATTGTTTACTCGTACTAAGTTTAAGGTGCTCAGTTTTCCTGTCATGCAATGTAGATTTAGTTTTACCTGAGCCTGGTGGTCTCAACAACTAGCTTTAAAAACAACCCTGGGCGATGCATTTATATTTCCTTGTATACTTATCACCGCAGTTTGCTTTTTGTTTCTTCTATAATTATTTGCTAAGATGTCCAAAAACAATAGTATAGATCTACATTTCACTTCATTTTAATATTGACAAATGTGTGGGGGTGTTGAACCAAAGACTGAACAGTCTGTAGATGTATTATGATTATAATTGAATTTCGCATCCTTTTTTCCTTGAAACCCTTTTACCCCAGTTCTGATACATGGTTTCAATACGAAATAATCCTCCAAAAGCAATATTATTGCCTTTTGTTAACTCCTACATATAGTGACAGGCACAGTGCAAAAGTTGTACCAAAGAGTTTTCATTTGAATGGCAACACCGTAGGATTTCCTTCACAGATTAAAAAGTTAGAGAGTGAGACAAAAATGTTATTAATAATCTAGCCATAAAGAGTACTGTTCACTGATCACTGGTTTGTCTATCTCAAGTCAGTGTCCTACCTTGTAACATCATAGCATTCTTCCATTAGCCCTTCATATTGTTATATGTTTCTCAAGTGTATTCTGATTGGTTTATTCTAGTGAATGAAGCTAGAACTGCAGTAGCTGAACCTGAAAAAGGTATGTAATGAATGTATGCTGTGTTATGGCTAAAGATATCTGTTGTAATATCTGTTGTCTACCTTCCAGGCAATTGCCTCCTTATGGGTCTACGGATATCAACATAATATTAATCAGATATTAATTAGGTATTAATTATTTTAGGAAGAACCAGACATACAGTATGACCGACCAGGGACCAGTTTCTCAAAAGTCTCAGTAACTTTTCAGGTCCAAAGGCAAATTTTGAAATCAAAACCTGTTGAATGGTAGCACAGTTCCTGGCTCATAAACCAGTCAATTTTGCTTCATTACCCAATACTTTCATCGTGTCATTTTCAAAAGTATTGAAACTTTGATTTTGAATGCAAACATGGTAAACATGAAAGCATTTTCCGGGCCTGAAAAGTTATTGCGACTCTCGAGAAATGGGCCCCAGGTCACCTTTTTAGTCAGAAAAACCAGGAAATTTGTTGGGCTTACACCGCACCATGAATTTAATATTGACTATGCAAATCTTCAGCTTCAAAAATATGATAGTCTTTAGTGTATTTTATCGGTCCAGTCATCTCGTCAGATGGAGGGTAGACATGGGGCAAATTTACCCATTTACACCTGAACCTCCTGCAACCGCCCCTACAGATCCTTGTCTCGTGCACCACTTGAGACATCATCATTCTGTTTGCTTGGTCATAGACAACTTTGTTTCTTCTTGTGAAGAGGGAAGAGATCTTTCAAACCATGCCCAAATGAGCAAGATTCAGCCAAGCAGGCCAGAGAATAATGTCAGGCTGCTGTCACTAAGGGTGGGGAGCGGGGAATTTCCCCCTGATTATGAGCATTTAACCCCTGGCTAAAAGGATAATGAGACCAAAAGAACTCCCTAGGTGTTCATTTCATTACCTACTAATTGCAAATACCCGGCAACTTGAGTCCAGTACAAGAAACTTCGGAATCTGATTGTTAGCATCAGAATCAGAAGGAAGTGAAGTTCCCGGTTTTGGACAGTTTCAGTTCTTTTTTGCCAGGTAGTGACCAGATTAATGGCTTGATTAGTTTCTAAATGACTTAAGGGCTTGATGGTATTGTTCTAGTCGAGGTGGTGGATTTGGCACCTCAAAACCAAAGACATTCTCTTAGGCGGTGGTAGCTGAAGAGGCGAACGGGGTGTGGATTTTGTTTTTCCGACCAATATAGTTCAAGGTCCTGAATTTTGATTATCGTGAATGAGTGTCGACTTGTGTTGTCTCAATTGCAGGCACCAAGGAATGTGATGCGAAGCCAGGCAAAAGCAAAGTAAAACCGAAGGGAAAATCGGCTTCCAGCAGGTAAATACGGTAAAACTTGTGTCTAACAGTCACCCTTGGGAAATGGCCAGGAGGGCGCGCCTTTCCCTCTTCTTGCGAGTTCTGCGCTCCACGCTTGCCTTGCGCTTGCCCTCGCTTCTCTGGAAAAAGAGCCACGCTGTGAGTGGCTGCATCGGGAGCTAATAGAAGATAAATTTGACTCCGAGTGCTATCATAGTCGACAAATTAACAGCTGTTAATTTGAGAAGTGCAGGGATCTAAACAGAATTCGAAAGTGAACACAGCCCGGGGAGCTCTCAACAAATCTTTCACCTGTGGAACGCGTGAGGCCCTTCCCTGAGGTCCAAACCCTTACCCTTGAATATACCATTTATGCAGAAAAGGTACATCTTTCCTATACCTTTCTTTTGTTGACAATTATGGTACCTACCCCTTTCACATACCTTCACTTAGTTCAGACCACCAGATCCTTTTTGACCTCTGTAAATACCTCATGTGATGGAATGACCAATTAGCCTTTTCTTTAATTTCGTGCCTGACTTTTAGGCTAGTGTAACCTCTGTTATGCAAAGTCAGCAATTTAAACAGGATTTACTTTCTTTGACATAAGCTGCCCATAAGATGCTAAAAACGCTGAAAACTTAAAGGCCAACAACAACAACAACAAAAACTAGTTAAAATAAAGGTTTGACTGTGCTGAAGTATTGTTCAAGATCGAATTATTAGTCAATTTATGTATGTAAGTTCTAAACTATATACTTGTAGTACACACTTTTATCACTGCGTCTGGCGGATTATCTCATTGCCGTGTAAAAATGTTAGTTTATCTTTTTGCCCCGTATTAGCCAACAACAATATAACCGGCCATCAACAGTCCTTTTTGTTGATGCCGGCTAGATTGAAATAAGCCAAAAAAGCGCCCTTATGTAAATTGTATCGTTAACACTTTTAAAGGCAAGAAAGTGCAGATGACGACACAGGCTGCAGTGAAGCGATGGAACAGGATGACGTAAGTAGCTACAACAAGTAGTTAGCAAAATGGTATCTGTAGCGCATTTTAGTACCCCCCCTCAAACGGAATTAATTGGAAAAATGATGGAAATTAGAAATAATAAAATTCCACATTATGCAGAAAATTATAAAAAAGAATATCTTTTCATAAGAGGAATAAATAAGGATTTTAAGTATTTAATAAATAAACTGGATAAATTAAATCATGGATTATTTGAGAGTAAAACAGTTGTTAGAATTAAGAATATTATGAAAGATTTTCTTAAAGGACAGGAAAAAGGTAAATTAAAGAATATTAGTGGTATGATTATACCAAGTGATAGTACTAACAATTTAATCTTTATTAATAAAAATTTTGAATTATATAAACTACGTCATGATGCTTTTTGTGAAGATGATTTTGTTTATAGAAGAGATAGTGATGATGATGATAGTGATGATGAAAATGGAGAGTATTTAGTTGATGGTAAACCTTATCCTGGTTTTATAGAATTCTATGATATATTTAAAAAAATATATAATCAAATAAAATTTAGTGATGATGATGATAGTGATGATTATAGTGATTATGAAGATTATGAAATAATATTACCATTTAGTGATGATGATAGTGATGATTTCTAAACTTATAACATTTTTTGTTACAAGTTTTAAAATGATTTAAAATAATAAAATATTAAATTAATAAATGGATAATTATTTTCAAAAAATTTTTTCAATTCATTTTCCTGGGAAAAAAGTTTATATAGCAAATACTTGTTTATCAATATATGATAAAATGGAATATATTAAAAATGATAAAGATCATAAATTATATTTGTTACTCAAAGAATATCCAAATCCAGAAATTAGAGTCGAGTGTTATAAAGATGTAATTTTGTAATAAAAAGTCAGTAGCTTTGAAATATAGAAAAGATAATTATAAAATACTAAATGTTAATGTTTTACCTTATAATTATAAAGCCAACTAATACTGTGATTAATTCATTGTAATCCTATAACATTTTTTTTGTTATAAGATTAATGATTTAAATATGTGTAACTTTATAATAAGAAAATGACATCTATAGAAAAAATAAAAAGAATATTTGACAACTTTCTAGAAACTCGTGTTTATAACTATTACAAAGCAAAAAAGAAAAAGAAAGCTATTGCTTCTGATAGAAGAAAATATAAAAATTATTGTGATAGATTGGGTAAGATAAAAAAATTAAAAAAATTTCTTAATAGGCGAATATTACTTAAAATTGAAATAAAAAAAAGTTTTATTGATTTACATTTTTTAAAAATGTTAGAACACTACATATATCTTAAATTTTATCATGAAAATATTCAAAAGTTATTATATAATGAGAAACTATTACGTTATTTTGAAAAGGTTATTAACACTAAAGGTTTTGATCCAACAAAATGGGACCCAGATTATATTTTAGTAGGAGTAATAGAAGATATTATTTATTTTTTACCAGGTTGATTAAAATTAATATAATCAACTAATAAAAATGGAACCAAGATCGAGAGAAACTACTCCAACAAAAGAGGATTTGGATTTTATAGTTGATGATGGTTATAAACATGATGAGGATCCAGATTATATTCCAAAAGAAAAATATGTTGTTACTGGATCTGAGTTTAAGAGATTAACCAGAAATGCTAAAAAACTTGGTGCAGAATCACTTGATTATTCAACCCGAAAAAATAACAAATACATGGCAACACTTCCAGGTGGAAAGAAAGTTCACTTTGGTTCACCAAAATATCCAGACTACACTATTCACAAAGATAAAGAGCGAAGAGATAAATATCTTTCTAGAGCTACAAAGATAAAAAATAAACAGGGAGAATTAACTTATAATAATCCAGAATCATCAAACTATTGGAGTGTTCATCTTCTCTGGCCTAAAAAATAAAATTGATTTATGATTTAAAGATTAACTAAATATTAATAAAATGCAGTTGTCAAGTTACGAAAATATTACCCAAGAGAATATTATCTTTAATGAAGCCAAAGAGTACAAAGTCAAAGATAGCAAGATTAAATACAAACGTATTCCAATTGAAGTCAAATATCCAAATAACAAAAAAGGACCACTTGTAGTTGAATCTCCAGTTCTTTTTAGTTTTGGTGTTAATGAAAAGAAAAATCAAGAAACAGGTAAATTAGTTGGTTATAGTATTCCAGTATGTCTTTGGTCTAAAGATAGTGAACCTAGTAATAAAGAAAAAGCATTTTTTGATGTTATTAATAATGTAACAACTCTATCTCAGCAACATTTAGAGAATGAATATGGACCAGCTCTAGCATCATCTCTATCTTCACCATTTTATTTCAAACAAGAAGAATATACAGATAAAAAAGGAAAGAAGAAAACAAGAATAGATCCTTCATCCGCACCAGTTCTTTACGCAAAACTTATTTACTCAGAAAAATCTAAGAAAATTCTTTCACTATTTAAAACAAAAGGAAAGAAGGATTTAAATCCTTTCAAATATATTAATCAATATTGCAATGTTAAATTAGCATTGATAATTGAAGGAATTTTTATAAGTAAGACTGTTACATCTTTACAAATAAAAGTACATGAGTGCTATATCAAACCATTAAAACCTAGGGAATCTTTACTAACAATTGAAGAGGAAGATGAAGAGCAAAGCGATATTGAAGAGATAACTGATCAAGTAGTCGAAGACTTAGTTATCTCTGATGAAGAAAACGAGTAAATAACTATTTTTAATACAATATTTTGTATTAAAAATCAATCAAATCCTTAGAACTCACCCACGAGTTAAATTTATCAGGATATCCACTCCATTTTACTAATGCCATTTTCTTTTTATTATCCCTCCTGATTATTTTTTCTATTCTAAATGTCTGTTGTTTTGCTTTCTGTAATTCTTGTTCATAAAAAGAACCCTTAATCTCTTCTCCCATCAAATCAACAATGTTATACGTAATAGGTTTTGTTGGAAGAACTTTATCAATTACAAATATCTCCTCTGTCCAGTTTGGTGTGTAACCTTTATCAAATACTCGCCTCTTATATTTTGAAATTCTAACATGATCTCCAATAGAAAACTTTGGTTTACCAGGTTTCAAGTAAATTAAATCACCGTGCAAATTATTCCAAACTTTACGCTCATTTTTCTTTTTACTAGCTTCAACAGGAGTCATTTTAATGCTAGAGTGTCTCGCATTATTATAGTCATAAACCAGTTTATCTATCTTATCCCAGTAAACAGTGTTGTTATTCACAGTAAACATCTTCCACATTCTGTTTTTCATTGTTTTATTCCATCGCTCAACAACACTTGATTTCTCTTCATTTTCAGTGTGATACAGTTTAATTCCCTCTCTTTTCAAAAAATCTTTAAAATGTTTACTTATAAACTCAGAACCTTTATCTGTCCATAACATCTGCGGTTTACGTTTACTTTTAAATATATCATCAAATGCTTTACTAACAGTTTCAGTTTTTTTATCTTTTATCCCCCTAATCCAACCATACTTACTAAACACATCTATTATCATTAGCAGATACTTTATCCCTTTATTCCACTTACTAAACTTTTGCATTTCAACTAAATCAGCAGCCCAGATATCATCAATCCCGTTTGAGATTACTGTTCTCTTCTGAAAGTTTCTTGTGATTGGTTTGTGAAGTTCGTCGGCTAATTGTTGAGACCAATCACTACTCAACGCCGCTTTACGTTTTTTGATCCCATTCCAAGTTTTTGTTTTGTATTTATTATTGTTCTAGCCAAAGTATGCCCCCATTGCCTTTCTTTCCAAGGAATTGCATCTAACGATTTTACCATCTTTCTGTCAGCTTTATTTTTACACTTTCTGTCATCACCACAAACACTATAATCAACATCATGTTGCATGGCCACGGCATCAGTTGGTCCAGTTGGTTGATCGTAAATTTCTAATATTTCACCAGTTTCCGGATTGTATCTTACTTGGTTTTCGAGATCATTATAAGGACCTGTATATTTATGCTCTGGTAAGGTCCATCCACCTTTTGGTTTTGGTAATTTACCAATCTGCTTGTGAATATCTATTCCTCTTCCATCTAATTCTGGTCTATCAGTTTTATATTTATTTTTTGGTCTCACTTTGGTTGATAACTGGTCCATAGCTGTTCCAACAGAATCTTGAATAAATGGAGTGAGTTTACTAATCCCATAATTTACAGCTTTCTTCTGAAGATTTTTATTTCTCATTAACTCGCTTGCTCCATATCGTCCCATTTCAACTGCTTTCTTACCCATCCAAGGTAAACCGTAATGAACAAATCCATCAACTGCTGTACCAACAACAGTATCAAAGACGCCCGCCCCTTCAGACGGGCTGTTTAGTTTTTTGACTTTCGTTTTCTCTTTTTTCCACTTCCACTTTGAGAAGCTGTTCCAGTTTTCACATATCTAACTTTTTTGTTTCCACAAACTGCACATCTACAAAAGAATTGAGTACGCCCTCTTTTATCTTTTTGGTAACCACTTGGCTCTGTGCAAGGAGTTACTCTTTTATCTACAATGCAATATGATTCTTTCATTTAATATAATGTTTAGATAAAATATGTCTACTAGATCTAATTTTGTAAAAAGTGAACTTCAAAAGATATACAATAACCTAAATATGAGTTATGAATATGCTAATTTTCCTAGACTGGAAAATGACACTAGATTTATAAAAATATTTGAGTTGCTTATGGAAATAAGTGAAAAATCAATTACGTTGAATAATATAATAAAAGGTAATTATCTATTTATATAATAAATGGAAGCCAAATTCTTTTCTGAAATAGAAAAAAAGATGGATGTTAAAACACTCAAAGATTTTGAGAAAGATGTACGAACACAAATAAATAATGAGTTTGAGGCTCTTAGAAAGAAAAATGATGATCTTTCTAGAATACTAATGGCTGGTGAATGTGAGATGTGGAAAAAAATCAGAGATGAGGACTATTCTTGGTTGAAAATAAATAGTGATAAAAAGAAGAAACTTTATCGACTTATTAATATTTATTGTAGTTTTGATGAAATAGTTGATAGTGTTAAAGATTTAAATAAAAAAGTTGAGAAAGTTAAGCAACTAAAGGATACGCCAGCGGATAGTGAATAAAAAAAATAATATTTAATAAATATTATTTTTTATCCTCCAAAATACTCTTGTATGAAATCACTATTGTCATTATCAAAATGAGGGTTATGTATTACATTTAGAATACTATTACCCTTTTGTCTCTCAAACAGATAATATAAACACCAATAACCACAGAGAACAGTATTACGATTTTGTATTTCATCCATTGAGTAAACTATACGTTTTCCAGAAGTATGAAAATACTTTAATGCTTCATTTGGCATTATTAGTCCAAATGGATCAAAGTACTCAACTACATTGTCTATATTTCTATAACAAACCCAGTGTGTTCCAGGACCTGTTATATCATCTAGATTAATTATTCCACATTCTTTTTTGATTTTGTTTGGTAGTCCATCGCGACTATATATTCCTCTGAAATGTTTAATACCAAGTCTTTTTATCCATTCCATGAGGTCAAAGTTGGATAGAGGTTTAATTACAAAATTGCCCCTATTAATGGGATTGAGTTGAATGGGCTGTTTTTTCCTAGAAGAAGACCTTTTCCTTTGGACTTGGACTTTTTTTTTTTAACTCTCATTCCAATTGGGTTTTTCCATGTACCGATAAAGGGTGGTGGAAAGTGATAAGGATAACCTTCACCATGTGTGGGTGGAGGAGGAGGATGTGGAACGTAAACATTTGCTGTATTAGATGAACCACGTCTATCAACCTGAAGTCCACCACATCTTAGATACTAAACTAATTGCCATTGGGATTCCAATAGATGCAAGAGTTCCAAGAAATCCTCCTTCTATCTGTTTACGAGTTGGTTTTATAACCAATCGTCCTCCTGTTTGATAAGCTTTGTTAATTTGATTTATTTGTGATTTGGTAAATTCTCTTACAAGAGGTGGTAACATTGGGAAAAACTGTGGGGGGATTGTTATTCCTTTTCCAAATATTTTATTTAGACCAATTTCTCCAAGTGCAGTAGCAGCACCAGTTGCCAATGCAGGAACAACTTTTGAAACTCCTTTTATTGCGTAAGGTAGTACTTTTGCTCCAAGAGATGCTAGTGAGGAAAATAAGTTTCCACCATGTTTTACAGAACGTCTAATCTGTGTTTTACTTATCTTTATATCTGATCCTGTTCCATTTGCAATAGATTTCTTTATTTTAGAAATTTGTCTTTGAGTAAGCATTAACTCATCAGAACCTCGAAGATGAGAATGTTTTAACCGAAGAGTTAGTGGTGATTTATTTAATATTGCAGAAGCCAATTTTGACTTTTGTCCATCTGTAAGTTTTACTCCGTATTCTATATAAGTAGTCATTTTATTTTAATATTTAGATTATATTAAATCTAAGCACGAAGCAATAGTTTTCCGTCCTGTTGTGATATTTCTGCTATTCTTTCATGTAAGACTAATGCGTAAATATTATAATCAGCGTTTGGATTAGCGGATAGTTCGTAATGAAATGCTAATTTTGTAACGCCATCTTTTATATCCATTTTTTGTTTTGTTAGGTCAAAATAAACAAAAGGAAATAAAGTTTTGAAATTACTTATATTAAGTAATGTTCCACCTTGATAATCATTATTTGCATAGACGTATGACATTACATTTCTAAAAACTCTTGACTGTAGAAGGTTTAAAGTGAATATCTGGGTATTCGTTTCCATTTGCAACTTCCAAGTAACATCTTGATATATTAGCATTATTTGGTAGATTAAAAGTATCGTATAAAAATGGATTCGCCGTTTGTTCATCAATTCTTGCCGTATCAATTCCAAAAACAAATACATGCCTTGGTTTTGAAATAGCATTTGTAATTCTAAAATGTCCTGTCTGTTGCTGTGTATTATTTGATCTTTCAACTACTTCATTCAAATATGTCCATTTGTAAGGTTTAAGATAATTTTCCATGTACAACTTTTGTCCTTCTGAATTAAACGTAAGTTTTGGAATAAAAAGTTGTAGTCTTGTTATAATAACTCTACAATCATCAGCACCTTGAAAAATTAAATTTGCATCTTTTTCAATTTCGATATTTAGCTCAATTTTTGTATTTGGAAGTAATTTATCTTCCAATGCTTCAAAGAAAGAATATCTATTAAGAGGAATTTCACAGTTTACTGTGGCTGATACACCTAATAGTAATTTTCTTTTATGAAAACCTTTATTATATGTTGCTTGAGCAGGTCTTTCCTCTGCAGCTGTTGATGTATCAAGAAAATAAAATTCGTTTGTAGCAACACTCTCAGCATATGAAGGATTATACTCAAGAAGATTTTTAATATTTACAACATGATTTGCATAATTACAACTATAAACTTCTCGACCATTTGCTAGGATACTTAATTTTTCTATAAATGAGTTACTACCATTTACAATTCCGTTATGGTCAGCAACTGCAATATTTCCTCCATCTGCCAGCTTATTTACATTAAAATCCATTGATAATCGTGCGTTATACCAATCAAAAGGAGTAGTTTCTCCTGTATTATCAGCAACAAATCTAAGACCTGTTTTAGTTTGGTGAGCGTTATTTGCTGGAGCCGCATCTAAAGTCTGTTCCAGGTCAAAAACAACATCCTCATATCTATCTAAATATTTTGGATTTCTAAAAGACTTCATTTTATTTTAATAATTATATAATTTTCTCTTACGTGTTGAACCTCCACTAAGAAGGTTATTCAATGTTTGATCTATCTCTTGTTGACTTATTGTTTCAACATTTTTATTAAAAGTAACTTTTTTGTTGGAGGGTGCAGCCTTTTCTTTTGATAACATTTGCACTATCTTATCACCAGCCTTTTTACCAACATGTTCACCAGTTTTTGTTGCAGCCATTGTTACCGCTTTTTTAGCACCTCTTTTAGCAGCTTTTTTCATTGTTTTTCCAAATATTTTTTTACCAACCGATTTAAACACATCCATCATTCCTTCTCCATAAATATGCTGTCTTGTATATCTACCCAATTCAGGGTCAAGTTTCATTTTAAACTCTGATTGTCTCATCATTTTATTTTAATAGTTATATTACATCGAGTGAAGTATTAAAGTCATATTCCAATCAATACCGTTTAAATTTACTGGTCTTTCAAGTGAGTCTGTCACATATATTCTCATTTCATCAATGTGAAATGAAGAGACAGGACAATACAAAGGTCTTTTAGGCTCAAACGTAAATGGATAAGACCTTGTGAGATCACTAGTTGGTACTACAGCAATAATATTTGTATTTATTCCATTTACAATGCTATCAGTTATTACGCTTGTGTTGATATTCAATACATCAATCGAATTTGTGATATTTGGTAGTTTTGTTCCATATTCTGTTTTTGTAATAAGTTTCTTTTCAAATCCAATTAGGTCTCCAAATTTAGTTCCTCTCAGATCAAGTTGATAATTACCATCAAGTGATATGAGAACTCGATATGTTGAGAGAATAAAAGTTAGATTTATTGAATACTCCTTTTTTCCACTTGAATCTGTGGAGTGATGATTTTTTTGATCCATGTATTGATGAATGTAATCATTAATATCTGAGTAGGAATACATTCCATCTACAAAAGTAATTGTTTGCCAGGTGGACCCATCGTGGGTGTATTTTATTTTATTGTTTTCATAATCACTTCTAATATTGTACCAAGAGTAAGTCATGGACAACCGATCAAGAGCAAGTTGGTGTTTCTTATCAGGATCAAGTTTCAGAGATGGATTAAACTTTATTGTAAAATCACCAGGTTTGCTTGTTCCTCTTTTTTCCCTATTAAATGAGGAAATGTGAATAGCTCGTTCTTCCATTTAGTTAATAGTTATATAACTTTTTAGTAAATCATTTAGTTGTTTTTTTGAGATTACTTTCATTTGATTGAGAAGATGTGCTATTTGAGAAAACTCAGGTATTACACCATTATTCCCAGCAAGAATTGAACCACCGAGTAATTCAAGTCTGTCTAGAAGTTGATGTGGGTTGTTAAAGTAAATCATTCCTTGCCCCATTTTATACTCAAGCGAACCTAAATAAAGTTCAAGAATGTTTTTGTATTTATGTAGTAAATCTTTTTGCATTTGAATAAATTCTATTTCCATTTTTTCATCTTCTGTTTTTTGTTTTTTTCTCTTCAAACCAGCTATTTGTCCTGTAGTAACTTTTACATCATTTTTTACTTCATCACGTATTTCTCTAAGTCTTTCAGGGTTAGTATCAAAAAATTCATTTGGTCTTGGGTAGCCCATATCCTTTAGTACTCCTAAATCCACATTGTCAAGATTTTTTTCAATGTTATAACGTGTAGGTGATCTTGGTTTAGATGTTGTTGGTTCTGGCAAACCTCTATCCAAACCTTCTTCGTTGTCGTATGGTAATTCTCTCATATCAGCTAATCGGTTAAACTGTTCAAAACCTTGAGTAAGAGCAAGTTGATTTTTTTTAAGTTGTGCTATAGTTGCGTTTTGCTGCTCATCAATACTTTTTTTAATGCTATCTTGAGATTTAATAAGTGGTTTAAATGACTCTTTAAATCCTTCCCGAACATCTTGTTTTTGCCATTTTGTTATTTTTATAACATCTCTCACCTGTCGAGTCAAAGCATCAGCTTCAATTTTATTTCTTGCAAGTTTTTTGTATTCTTCAACATCCATTTTTATTTAATATGTATATTAGATAAAATGGAAATACCAAACTATGATAGTGGTGACAATCCAGATAAAAAATATAAACAATTATTTCCTTACATGCCATCAAACACATTCCGTATGTTAATCTGTGGAAACAGTGGAAGTGGTAAAACTAATCTGTTGTACCATATGTTAATTAAACCACTACTGTATTATGATGAGATTTATCTTTACGCACGTAATTTAGAACAGGATAAGTATCAAAAGCTAATTCAAAAAATGAGGGAGTTAAGTCATAAACTGGGATATGAAATACTTCATGTAAGTAATGATGAAATAACCCCAGTGACAGAAATGGATTACGAAGACAATCAAAAACTTGTAATATTCGATGACTATGTTTGTGATAAAAACCAGAGACAACTGATTGATTATTTCATTCAAGGACGACATAACAATTGTTCGGTGGTGTACCTCAGTCAATCGTTTTATAAAACACCAAAGGACATTCGGCTGAATTGTTCTCATTACTGTTTATATGAATTTCCATCATCGAGGGAGTCTAATAGAATATCATCTGAGTTAGGAGTTAGTAAAGAAGATTACCACTCAGCAACTAAAAAACCGTATTCATTTCTATACGTTGATAAACCAAGAAAACGTATTGCAAAAACCTTTACTGGTAATCTAACCAATAATTAAAATGGGAATATTTAACGAACAATCTTTAGATCATCCCTTTGCTAAGGGAATACAAGGTGCACCAGGAGTTGGATTTAATCTCACTTCAAGTGGGGATTATGATATGATAAATAAAAAACTAAGAAATGTTGGCGCACCTAGTGTTAATTCTGATGCTGCAACAAAAAAGTATGTTGATGACAATTCCACTGGAACTCCCTCAACATCAAGACTAACAGTTGATTCAGACATTGATATGAAGGATAATTACAGAATTACAAATCTTATCACACCACAAGATTCTAAAGATCCAGCAACAAAATATTACGTAGACAACACATTTCTTGACAGAGATGGATCTTACCCAATGAAAGGAAATCTTAATATGGCCAACAATCGAATATTAAATCTTCCTGCTCCAAATGGTGGTAATCAACCAACACCATTAGCTTTCACAGATTTGAAGTATCTCCACGTTGCTGGAACAAATAAAATGACTAATAATCTAAACATGGATAATAAAAAAATAATTAACCTTAGACCACCAACAGACTCCACAGACGGTGCAACCAAAAAATATGTGGATGACTCGATACCTGATACTAGTTCTTTTATAAAAAAGGATGGAAGTGTTGCAATGACTAGTAACCTAAATCTTGGAAACAAAAAAATAGTTGATCTCGCAACTCCAGTGTCAAACACAGATGCTGCAACAAAGAAATATGTGGATGATAATAGTGGAAGTCCAGATTTGAGTGATTACTTGGAAAAAGATGGTACTGTTGCAATGACTGGTAACCTTAATGTTGGTAATAATAAAATAGTTAACCTCAGTGACCCCACCACAGATAAACAAGCTGCTAATCGCGGATGGGTTCGTAAACAAATAGAAAGATTTGATCATCATTCTGGAGATGGAATAAGTGGTGTGTTTACTATAACAAATCCAGCTGCGGCAACGACTTTGTATCTACAATATATCTCAGGTTCATCATTTGATGATTTTGTTTTTACAACATCAGCACCTGGTCAACCTCTTGTAGGGTGGACACCAACTGCTAACACATACATTAACAAAATAGAATTTCAATTTGGTTCGCGAAATATAAACGTTGACTTTTTGTGGTTTACTCCTAGAGATAACTCTCATTCCAATTCTAACTTTTGGGTAAGTGGAAATCGCACTGGCACTTGGTCATTAAATATTCACAAGTCTTGGAATTATAATATGTCAGGAGTAAAACTAAGAACTCATAACAATTCAAATCACACTGCTATCACTTGTCGGTTATTCACTGATCTACCAAAAGCAATAACTAAACCACTTAAGAGAATAGAAATCAACACACCTAAAATTGTAATAAGTGGGGTTGTAAAAGCTGATGTCAACCTTGGTGGTAATAAAATAGAGAATCTGGGTCTACCAACCCAAGACAATGAAGCAGTAAACAAAGGTTATGTCGACAATCTAGTTCATCTTACTGCAGTTCAACCAAGTCATTATAAAGATGAGTTTGCTTATCTCATGTCAAGTGGGGCTCAATGGACTGATGAAACGGATGGAGGGTTTAGTTTTGTTATAACAAAAATAGGAGATTTAGCACCAAACAAAGGAAACTTTCACGACTATAATCACAAAGTAATTTACGCGACTATAGCAAAGAATGGATTTTTACAAAAATATAAGTATAAGATGGGAATTAATTTTTACAGACTAACTGCAAATACTGATTACACGTTGTGTTTGGAAATACTCAACACTGATTATAATCTTTGGAATAATACACAAATAAGTGTTGACAAAGGAACTTCAAAAGGATTATCAATTGGAAATGTAAGTGTAAAAAAACTTTCCCATAGGTATACTGATTCAACAGGGAAAACACAAACTATGTACTACCATAGAATAATAGTTAATTTCCGGAAGTTGTCATCTGGGAATAAGTTCTTTCTTCACATTTTGGTTGATATTCTTCAGGGTGGATATAACCTGTCTGCGTATCCGACATTGTTTAAAGGAGTTTACATCATTGCTTATGGAATTGAGGGTACATTTAGCAATATCGACCCAGATAAAGTTTACGACTATCACACCGCATTTGATATCAAACCAACAGAAGTAGTGTATAATGTTGATATTAATGCAAATCAAAAAGAAATTAAAAATATCAAACTTGACCGACAAAATGATAATAGTGCTGCAACAGTTGCATTAGTAAAAGAACTAGCTCCTCACACTAAAAATGCTTTGTATAGATTATACTTTAGTGATTTCTATGACTTTGCTGATGCGGATACTTACGGAATAAATATAGGCTCATTTGGAGTTATTATTAATTCTTTGAAACCTAATATAACACTACCAACAAATAAAGACCTAAGTGAAATAACGGAAAAAGGATTACATATTAATGGTTATGATATTACTTTTTCTCCTTCACATTCTTCAAAATCTACTTTATGTATTGTTTTTACTCATTGGAGAAATAGGAGTTCTACCCTAACTAAATATTTATCAACAAACAATAATATTTTAGTAAAATTGGATTATAATAAAACAAACAATAAAGTATTTTTAACTGTCAACAAAACAACTCAAAATTTTACTACGCTAAGTAGTTTTAATGGAAAAATAATTGTTTTATGGCTAGCAGAAAATCTTAGTGCAAATGTCACAAAAGCTTCAATAAGTAACTACAGCGCAACATTAACTATACCAGCTGTTCAATACAATGCTAATCAACGTTGGAAGTTTACAACTGAAGATGGAGTGATATTAAGATTAATGTACTCTACAAACTTTTACGACATCGGCTCTGAGCAATTTCACAAAGTAATGCTTCAAGAAAAAGTTAAGTGGAAGTTATGTAATGTAAAGAATAAATGAAAAGAAATAGTAGTAAAAGAAAGAGTATTTTTGAATTTAATCATATTGATAAATCTTTATCAGAGGAACAATATAATACTATTACTAATCTCTATAAACATTACCATAAGAAACATTGGTGTTATAAAAAATGTTATAAATCTTATAAATTTCTAGATAATTTTTTTTCTATTACTAGTTTATCTCTTATTGCCGTTGGCACTATTACAGGAGGATTAACACTCAATCCTGTTATTCTTGGTGTAATAAACGGAGCAGGAGTAATTGTGGCTGGAATTACAAAAAAGAAGGATTTTAAAAAGAAGATAGAAACATCAAAGCTGGCTTATACTACTTATGAGAAAGTGCTCATTGAATTACGATCAGCACTCAGAGGAGATGAGTGGGATAAGGAAGAGTTTGTAGATCGTATTAAGATTCTGGATGAAATGATAATTGATCAATCTCCATCTAGTGTTGATAACTTTGTTGAGAAGTATAAAAAGAAATTTAATATAGATTAAATATTAAAATTAATATTTAATCTTAATTACATTGTTTATATATTTTTTTATTCTTTTCTAAATTTATTTCATAATTATAATAACTTTCTTAAAAGTGTTTCTAATTTTAAAAAATTATTTACTTTATTACAATAATTTAATCTTGTTTTATCATATAAATCATCATGTGATTCACTAATTCTATTTAGAATTTTAATAACAGTATTTACTTCATTTAAATATTCTTTTTTAAATAAAATTTTTGGTTTAATACTATCTACATAGATTTCCATTTCTTTAATTAAATCTTCATTTGAATCTTTATAATTTAAATTTTTTTTAATATGTTCTAAAGTACTCTTACATGAACACCATTGGTGAGAATTTCTATTAATAAATATTTCTTCTTTAAGATCTAAATATTCTTTGTAAATATCAGGTTTATTTTTACTAGTATATTCTTCAAAAGAGTCAATGTTATTCAATCCCTCTTTAATCAACTCTTGTTCTCTTTTTTTAATTAAATCTTCCATTTTATATAATATTTTTTTATCTTTAAATTATTTTTCAATTTTATGAAATATTAGTTTTTGGTGAATTTAAATTTATATTAAATATTAATTCTTTTAAAAATCTTCTTATTATTAAAAAATCTCTTAATTTATCAATATATTTATATTTTGTTTTATTAGCCAACTCACTAATACTATTTATAATATTAACAACATCTTTTACTTCAATTAAATCTTCTTTTTTATAAAATTTTAGTTTAAGACTGTCTATGTAAATTTCAATTTCTTTAATTAAATCTTCATTTAGATCTTTAAAATTAATTTTTTTTTAATATTTTCTTTACCTCTATTAATAAAAAACCATTCTAATCTATTATTGTTAAATTTTCTTTTTTCAATAATATCTAAATATTCTTTATAAATATCAGGTTTATTTTTACTAGTATATCTTTCAAAAGATTCAATTATAAATAATCCCTCTTTAATCAACTCTTGTTCTCTTTTTTTAATTAAATCTTCCATTTATATCTATATAGTAATTCTTTAATTTATTTTTCAATTCTATGAAATATTTTCAAATGAGTATTCATAGTTTTTTTACTAAGAAATGCTTTTGGGCAGTATTTACAAAGAATACGAACACCACTCATATATTTATGTAATTTCTTACAAATATAATCATAATCATTACTTAGGATAAATGCAAAATCATTAGCTTTATATTTCTCTTTATTTTTTAGCTGTGATTCTGTTATGCAATAGTAGTTTGTGGGTGATTTGAATTCAATACAAAGCCCTTTATAATCTTTATGATAATCTAGTATCATTATATCTGGTTGCCCACGTGAAAAACCTTTCCTATAAATATCAAGTCTTTTTTCCTCTGTATCTTGATTTTCTCCGAGTCCAGCTACTAATATAGTTTCAGGATAATAATTTCTAATTAGCTGCACTACTTTGTAATGTAAATCTGTCTCATTTTCTATTTTGAACATTTTATTATTTGGGTTGTCAAACATTTTATAAAAACCATATTTACGTATGGATGGAAGAACTTGTGAGGTAATCCAATGTTTAAACTTTTTAGCTGATTCTAATTTAGAAGATAGTAAAAGTGAGTAAAAACCAGATTCATTTATGTAAAATGATTGTTGTAAACCCCCCGTCGTTTTGGCGGGGCCTTTATATTTATCTTCCTTATCAACATGACTCCGAATAGCTTTATCAGTATCTCGATATCCTAGTATTTTAGCTACATCTTTTCCAAGAAACCAAACATTTTGCTGTTTATCAATAAATGATTTTAACTCAATTCCTAAATCTTTATTTTTAAAACTTTTTTCAATCATGTTTGTCATTTTATATTAAATTTATATTCTTAAAGCTATAATTCATTTTTATTCTAATCATTAAATAGAAGATGATTAGTACAATAGTAAATTATGTTAATCTTTACTTTCCAACTTATAAAACTCCTCTTTACCCAGATAATTACATAAAAGCTTGTCTGATTTATCAGTTTCTCTATGCAAAGTATTTTACACAAAAACTAGAAATAGATAAAATTATTTACAAACTTATAGAAGCAAGACACTACCTAAATTCTGATTCAAATATCATTACCAACCATCTAATATTCAACCTCGCTTTTAAAGCTTTCTGGAAACACTATAGGATTGGAAGAGGATGTGTATATGCTATAAACACACCTTTCAAAAAATGTGAAGTACTTGGTTATCTCACTGGTATAATTTACTGGTGTTTTCATAAAGGTTTAATATAATTATTATATAAAATGGAAGAAGTAGTTATAAAGAAAAAAGATATAGATCGTCTTGCTAAAGTACTACTAAAAGAAGTTAAAAGAAGTATTTGATTTTTTTCATGATGAGTATATAATTGAAAATTTTTTAGAAATGAAAATACAAAAATCAAAATTCCTTAATAATCTTGTTTTTAATCATATTAGTTATTCCAACAAAAAAGATGAAAAAAATGAATTACATAATCAATTTTTAGAAAGTTTTTTTAGTAAAGAATTTAAAGGTTATTTATTTAAAAAAGAATTTGAACACCTTTCAAAACTTGTGGATGAAGCAATGAAAGATGATGGTATTGATACAGAAGGAATATATTTAACTCTTAATGATTTAAATTTAGATGTGGAAATTGATGGTGATTTATATTTTAAAAAAGAATCATTTTTAAATATTTTTAGAGTATTTGAAATTGGCCATAGTTACTTAAAAGAACTCACTGTCACTCCCCCCTCTAAAATAAGTTATCTATTAAGAGACCCCACTGACACTACTCTCTCTCAAATTATAAAAGATTAAATTTTATATTTTAAAAAATATAAAATTATTTTTCAACTAAACTTATTATATAAATCGTCCCATAACCATGATCTAAATATCTTCTAGCTATTTCTTTTACTTTTTTATCCATTTCTTCTGAATTAAGATTATATCTATTGTCATCCACTTTAGGTTCATTGTAATAATATATATACATTCTATCATAATCTTTTCCATGTACTATTACTCTAGGAGCTGGATAAGAATTAAAATAATAATATATTAAATTACTTTCATCTTCTTTACAAAATTCTAAAAATTCTTTTAATATTTTATCACTATGACAAATACATACTTTTTTATTAATATTATTTCCTATTTCAAATCTGTTACATGGATAATTTTCTTTTTGAAATATTATTGAGTAAATTTGACTAGGATTAGAAGCCATTTTATTTATTTAATTATTATCTTTAAATTTAAAATTATTTATTTAACCCTTTATAACAATTCCACCATTTTTCATAAATCTCTAAAGTTATAGAACTAATCTTAAGTTCAATAAGTTTATACTTTTCACAACCCATCTCCTCCAAAAATTTTTTAGTTAAATAATTAATATTTATCATTCTCTTTCTGAAGTATTGCTTGTTTAGTATTTCCATGATATGATTATCTATTTTTGTTAGTTTATCATAAAGTTCACATTTTTCTTCATCATTTAGGTTTATTCTTTTAGAAATTTCATTTACCTTTTTCTCATAGTGGTATTTCCTATGGTAAATACTCTTTTTTCTATAATGTAACCTATCCAAATCTTTTACATCAAATAATCCTAATACATTACCGTTTTGTGTTCCACATTCATCACAAATTTTGTACCCAGAATCTATTGTAAAAAATTCAGTATTTGAACAATTGGAGCAACCCCTTTTTACCTTTTTACTCTCAACTTTATATTTATTTAGTATACCCAGATATTTTTTTATTTCTTCTTCTGTATAAGACATTTATTATTTATACTTTATTTACTTTTAAAATGTTTTTTTATCTAAAAGCCAAAGTATGAAATTTATCATCTAAGACTATTCTTTTATCATCTTCATTACTTAACGCTACTTTATTTACTTCTTTCGAATATATATCATGATTTTCACTTCTTATTATCTTCATAGATCTCATTTGTTTTTCATCCAAGAATAAACAATTAACATAGTCATCAAAATCTATTTTCTTTTTTACAACATTTTTCTTTATTCCTTTACACTTTCTTACTTCCCTTTCCTCTTCAATTTTAAAACTATAAAGTTTGGGACGCAATCCAACAAAATGTGTTATCTGTTTTCCAGCTACTTCATCTTTAAACATTCCTATAACTTTTTTATTTACTCCTGTTGGTATTCCAGATTCATGATTAGTAGGATAATCTGAAGTATCAAACTTGGTTAAAATATCAGGACTTATATCTTTATAAAAATCTTTTGTTTTAATTTGATACATCAATGAATCCGTATCTGTAAACAATAATTCTGCGTTATTTCCATATTTTACTTTAATATATGTGTAATGAAAATTAAACATAAGTGTTTTTGATAAATCTAGAATTGCTTGACCAACATACACTGGTTTGTTAAAATACACTTCTGTCTTTTTCATATGAACTGCTATAAGATTTTTATCAAATATTGTCACTCTATCAAAGTTGGGTTTACTTGTTAGCTTGACAGCTTTTTTACGATTATCAACAAGTTCTATATTTTGTCTCTTCCTTATGTTTTCAATTGTCTTTCCAAAAACTGAGTTATTCATTAATTTAAAAAAGTCTTTCTCAAAACTGTTAGGTGCTGTTTTTCGAAGTTCTGTATTTTTTCTTATATATGGTTCCATCCAAGAAGACTGATAAAATGATATTCCTCTATGAACAGCAGTAATCCTCATACCCAACTCAAGATACTGTCTAAGATTTCGATAATGTACAACATAATTTTTTCGGGGTTTAAAATGACAAATTAGTTTTTCAACACCATTAACAATTATCTTCTCAGGTGCAAGAGGATAGTCATTATGTGTTTCCCATAGGTGAGGTGGATACTCTAAATCAACTTCAAATATATATCCTTTACTCCCAAGATTTGACATACTATGATTTGCTTTCTCAAGAATATCCATTACCTTTTCTTTTGTTATATTTTTCATCCATTTAAATCCATGTGTTGGAAGATTTTGAGACATCGCCCAACCGTATAGATTGTTTGCATCGAGATATTGAATAAATGTTGACTCCTTTTTAGGATTAAAATTTTTCATATATTTATTATTTGCTTCTGCATATCTTTTTGATATATGAGTTATACCTCCACGTATTCCGCGTTCAAACATCATTAACATATCATAATCATTTAATAACTGTAAATGCTGACCTGTTTCTTTTAGACATGCATCCCAAGCTAAACCTGGGGAAGTGTAATAGTGAACTGGATCTAATTTGTAATGTTTGAGACAAGTTTTCCTAAAGTTTTCAAATACATCTGCTAGCAGTAATACATCAGATTTGAGATAAAGATTGTGATAATCTCTTATTGTTTTACATTCAAAAGTATTCCAAACGTTAATAGCGTGTTGGTAATCATCATCGCTTATATCTTCATCATTTAGTTTTGAATAGAATTCCTCTTTGGGTGGAAGTTGTGTTTCTGTTCTTATCAAGTGATGAAACATAATCATAAGGATAAACTCCCTTACGAGTTAGTAGATCTACATTTTTCTTGAATACATGTTTTGTGTTATGAAAATCTTCTTTTGATCAATTTGAAACAAGATTGGCAAGTGATGTTTGAAGAAACTTGAATGAATCTAAAAATCGTATTTCAAAATTTACATCAATCATTTTTCCAAATTTTGAACAATAACACTCACCAACTTTAATACTTTTTGAAAAAGAAATATATTTTTCTTCCGTAGATGGAATACAGTTTAATTTTCCTTTTAATCTAGCAATTTGTTTTATAAACAAATGAGCATCATAACCTTGAAGATTATGAAATATAACTGGTAATACTTTTGGTTTACGACACATAAGATTACATTTGTTATGTGCTGCTCCACGATACTGGCCTGTAAAGTGACAATGATCTCTAACTTTATCATTTCTTAATTCACGACTACAAATGTGACAGTTAACTGCTTTCTCAAATAATTTTTGTTCTTCCTTAGTTAGTCTAAGAGGTTTTGGTTTTTGATAAAAATCGTTATAAATTCCTTTAGTTACTTCCACAAGTTTTTCTACAAATACTTTTGATATATCTTCATCTTCAGAAGTTTTTGTATAAATGATTGGTTTAATTTTTTTATCTACTATTCCCTTTACATAAAAACAAAATCCTGATGGTTCATGTTTTTGGTAGTTGTAATTATAAGAGTCTTTTGGATTAGGACTGCAACTATTCATTGGTTTGGTAAAGCATTCAAAATCTGCATAAACTACAAAAGGAACAGGAAGTTTCTTGTAATAATTTTTAAAATATAGCATTGTGTTTGGTTCAGGCATTTTTACAAACGCTGTTGCATTATTACTACAATATTTGATATGATTATCTAATAATTCTTCCTTTGTAAAATGACTAAAACATCTCTTACAAATAAATATTTTACCGTTATGACTTGTAGTTTTTTGAGACCTTACTAACCTGTGAAAATTTTTAATAAGAGTATAATGTGAAACACCATCTTCTTCATACAAAAATAAATCAATAGTATTTTTACAATCTCTCTTTGCCTCTCTCAAAGGATAAATAATCATTTTACCATCTTCAGAAAAAACATTTATTCCTGGAATATCTGGATTAAGTTTTTCAAATTGAGTAATATTATTTCCTTTCATTGGAAAAGTAATTCCTTTAGTGTTAAGTGAAAACTCATACTTTTCTAAATCTTTTATTCTTTCCTCATCTCTATCTCTTGGATGAAGATATCTAAGTATACACCAAAGAAAGCATTTGTCATCTTTATTTTTAATGTTAACAATTGCTTTTTTATTTTTTATCCAAGAAGGAAGATCAATATAAGATGAGCCCTTAGTTGGATTAAACTTAACAGTATTAACTTCAAGCTTTAAAACTTCTTTAAAATACCACCCGCTTCCCTTTTGATTAAAATCATCAATATCATTTAAAATTTTACTCATGCATTCTTTTACTATTTCTTCTTCATTTGATGATTCATAATTTTTAAAAGTTTTTGAACCAAAATATGCTTTAAATTCTTCTAATTCTTGAATTCCTTTATCTGTTTTAACTGCAATTCTTTCCATTAAACAAACCAAAATCATTTTTAATTTAATATTTCTATGCTCCTTCAATATATATAATAAAGTACCAAAAACTCTATTAAAATATTCAATTGGTCTAATACCAGGAATTCCTGCTAAAACATGCTTAACAGCAAAATTATTAAGAGCTGATTTTTCTATTTGAATTCCTTGCTCATGTTCATACATAGCACGCTCAAGAGATTTACGTAAGTAATCTGGAGTATCTTTGGGAATCTCTTTATTTTTTATACATTCCTCAAAATACTCTTCAAATGTTTTTATCTTTTTTTTCTTTTTATGTTCTTTTCTTATATCAATTCCTTTTCTAACTTTTTCTCTAGTTTTTGTTATTTTTTTATATAGTTTAATTAATCTTTTTCTTTCACCTAATTCTTTATAATCTTTCTTAAGTCCTTCTTTTTCTTCTTTTATTAAATGTTTTATTTCAGCTAAAGATAAATTCTGAAATTGTTTATCTGTTATAAAGGGTTGTGAACCCTGAAAACCATTAAGCGATTGGTTAGACATGACGTCTTCTAATAACTTATTATATTAAAAGACGAAAAATTTTAAATCATTTTTATAAGTTTAGAAATCATCACTATCATCATCACTAAATGGTAATATTATTTCATAATCTTCATAATCACTATAATCATCACTATCATCATCATCACTAAATTTTATTTGATTATATATTTTTTTAAATATATCATAGAATTCTATAAAACCAGGATAAGGTTTACCATCAACTAAATACTCTCCATTTTCATCATCACTATCATCATCATCACTATCTCTTCTATAAACAAAATCATCTTCACAAAAAGCATCATAACGTAGTTTATATAATTCAAAATTTTTATTAATAAAGATTAAATTGTTAGTACTATCACTTGGTATAATCATACCACTAATATTCTTTAATTTACCTTTTTCCTGTCCTTTAAGAAAATCTTTCATAATATTCTTAATTCTAACAACTGTTTTACTCTCAAATAATCCGTGATTTAATTTATCCAGTTTATTTATTAAATACTTAAAATCCTTATTTATTCCTCTTATGAAAAGATATTCTTTTTTATAATTTTCTGCATAATGTGGAATTTTATTATTTCTAATTTCCATCATTTTTCCGATTAATTCCGTTTGAGGGGGGGTACTAAAATGCGCTACAGATACCATTTTGCTAACTACTACAACACCTTTTGTTAGTGGTTTGAACGATTTACCGTAAATCCTCTATTTATTCCTCTCTTTGATGTTCGTAGAACTTAAGCTACGGGGGCGGGGAGGGGGGGGGGGAGGGGGGACGTAAATGAAGAAATTGTACAGGATGTTTTGACTCACTTGGCTTATACTACATGAAGTGAATTTTTTTCCATTTAAGTCGCCTGCCAAAGATTATATAAGAGAGACATTGGAGAAAAACGCTACGACTACAGTGTTGAGTCCATCGCTGTTGCTTGAAGAGGAAGATGAGGAGATTCAACCGACAGTTAAAAGGTTTGCAGAGGTTTATGTTGTTGTGGAAGAGTAATAAACGAAATTGGATTGCAACTGTAATTTAACCCCCGGTTAGTAACTTAACCAGAAGTTTGGTTCCGTCTGTGTCCCAGGCTAAATTGTCATCGACTGCATCCCAGTTCAGAAAGAGAAATGAAAGTCCCTTGTCGGTTCACGTCCTTCATGAAAAACGTGCCGAAAGGAACTGAGTTCGCGTCGTATTCGTGCAGTGATAGTGGAGACCTTAAGATAAACCGTATCCGTGTACGGGTACGGGTAAATTAGCCTTAAGCACGGGTAAATTGCCTCTTACCTGGGAGAAACAGGTATGCTACTGGGTAGAATGGTTACGCCATTATCACATCAGGTAAATAATGGTTGCCTTTTATAAAACTACGAGGTAAACATGTTCGCTTACCTGTACCCTTAGGCTGAAACAGTGTATCTTAAGGTCACTAGGAATAATCAGCTTTAAAATAATGTACCAAAAACGTCCGATGCATGTGCAGGGTTAAGCCTGTTGCTTTTTTGACGTATTTGTCTCCGTCGTTAACTACAGTGTGAGAGGAATTAGTACGATATGCTGTTCAGACTAGAGTTTATACAGACTCGTACCCAGTCGCTATTTAAGTGTTTTTTGGGGTGAGAGAAGATTGGGGATTAGGAAAATAAGAAAATTCCTTCTTCCCTTCCCATAAGACCCCGCGCGCGCCTCAACCCAATCCCCAATCTTCTCTCACCCCCAAAAACACTTAAATAGTGACTGGGTACAAGTCTGGAGTTTATGGGCACATTTTTTCTATTTCGAGAATCTGATACAAAGGCCTTGTCAATGTTTGTACTGCTTGTGTATTTTGAGATTTATGGTTGCCCTTGATGATTTGAGATAATATATAGATTTAGCCAGGGCTAAAAGCGAAGCTCCTATTAACTCGAATTTATGATTTAAATCAAACAATAAACTTGCAATTGTATTTTACAAATCAGTTAACTTTAGAGCACATTCATGCGACTTTTGAGGGAAAGGCTAAGTGATTTTAGAGAAAAATAATTTGCAAACAGTCCAAGCTAACAGTGAACTTAATCTTACATCGAGTTGATAGCCTTATATGTACACCCAAAAAATAGCAATCATCTTCGATCACATTCAGGAGCCATAATGGCTCTCGATCACTTACGAGATTAGGCCTGGCCCCGGTTGTTCAAACGTTGGATAGCGCTATCCACCGGATAAATCACTATCCAGCGGATAAGTATTACGGAAATCAATTACGCTATCCGCTATCAGTTAACTTTAGAGCACATTCAAATTCTCGGAAAACAAATCAGGCCCAATTTTTTGCGTTCGACAAGTTTACAATTTATTTTACAAAATCTTGCTAACAAGTCTGGAGACGTGCAAACCAACCTTTTATACTTTTTATACATCATCTGAGGTGAACAGTACCATGAGGCACTGTTTTTATCATACAGACCTCCGACAGATCACAATTTTGCAATACAAATTTTACTCATTCAACATTCAGGTCGATCGAAGCACGCGTGGGCTTTTACGGAAAACCGTTAAAAAAATTTCTAAAATCACCTATACGGCTTGCCGGTTCTCACTTTTGACAAGCGCCAAAGTCGACTGTTTAAATCAAGATTAATAGAGTTATACGCTTTAAAATGATAAAAAATTTATTATGTTTATTTCTTTGTTTAACGGTTTTATAACTATGTGTAATCTTCAAAAGCGTTTGATACACGCGGCATTTTGACTACTCCCGCAAGCGATGTTCGTGAGCGACTGAAAACAAACGGCACCGCGATTAAAATTGCAAAAGAGACTACTAACAATCGATAAAAGGATAATAATTCGGTGAAACATATACAGAGACAACAATTTTCATTCACGAAGACAAGTAAAAAGTGTCTCTGAAAATCCTTGTTTGTGTTTTAAGCCGGCTTCCCGGCGTTTGCTTTTTTCAAAGATGAACTCGAGGCAAGAAAATCGCTGAAAGCTTTCTTTTAAAGCCAGAATTATAACTAAATATTCTTTGGAACGTTTTCTTTCTATTTGCAGTGAGAAAATGTCTAAAGGCTTTTTAAGGTTCTATAAGCTTATAATCAAACCTGATACTCGGTCAGATCGATCATTGTCTCAAATCTTACAAACGTGCATAAACTAAATAGCCGCATAAACTACGCCCGACTTCATTAAATTAGATATAAAAAACAAACATCAAATACAATAATTACTCAGGCTTACCATTCGAGATGTTCTGAAAACTATCAAGTAAGGCAAGAATCGCTTCAGATTTTTCAACCCTCTTACGCATCAAGCAAGGTGAAAAACGAAAACGATGCCATCCGAAATCGGATTTCCAACTTTGACAAGTGACGTACTTCTCAACCAAAAACCCAATAAACAAGCCAGCTATGAATAACAGAAGACTCCTGATAGCAGCTGAATTTCATTTTGTCCACTCAGCGGAGAAAGACAGTTAAAAACATCACAAGTTGGCACAAAACTCTGTCAGCTTCAGCTGTCAAAGTAAACAAGTTTCAAGATGCTGCATAAATTTTCCGCGTGAACTCACCTGTCAAATTTTGACCAATCAGAGCATAAAAATTGGACGTAGAGCGTGACCAACGCGTGACCTTGGTGAGAAAAGTCAAAAGCAACTGGCATGTCTTCCCTGCCTGTAAAAACTGGCTGAATTTTAGCTTCCGAGGTCAGTTTGAAATCAAAATTTTAATTGTGCGGCACATATAAAACACAAAATATTTCATATGAATTAAAAAAATTAAACTTGAGCCTGCGATCATTTGAAAACTAGTAACTTGTCAGCGGATAACTTCAAAAAGATACTCGACCTCAATAGGTCGACACCTGAGCCCGCGATACGGTCAGGTGATACTGGTCAGCAGATACCCTGTTTTGACAGCTGTCAATTGATCACAACATTGATGTACAATATGTGTGCAATATCAGTCTTCCTGTGCTACCATTCTAGCTAGAAAGTGTGAGATTAAACATTGGTTTTCCTGTGGTGCGGACGGACGGTCGGGCGGGCGGGCGGTCGGTGTACGGTCACGTGATTACCAAATTTTCTCGGATGGGTAGTTTACCACATTTCTTTACCCATGGTGCTCCGCTGCGCGCTTCGCGCGCGAGAGCTCCGCTATTATCTGTTGGACACAAAATGTTATTTTTGAAACAATTAACAGTTTAATTCCTTCTTTTCTGTCAGACGTCGTCGACGAGAACCGAAGTCAAAGGAATCTCCTGCTGCCAAGCTTATTTTACCCAAGGTACCACCTATAAGGAAGACACCAAGCAGTTCCTCAGGGGAGAGGTGAGAGTGATTTTGCGAAAACAACAATAATCACGTATGCCGTTTGGCCTTATCAAATGAATCTCACTGATTCATAATTTAATTGCAAGAATTACATGCGGTATTTACCTGTATAAAATACGGAACAGTAATAATCAGTAGAGACCTCTAGATTCGATAGACTGCGAGCAGTCTCTTATTTTTCTTTGCAAAGTAACTCCACTCGTAACCCATGCGCACGGAAGATGGCTGCCACACCAATCCAAACATCAACCTCGTTGCCAGGGGTCTCTCCTGGGAACGAGGCTGTCCAAACATAATCAATTAGGGATTTGGAGTGGATTTATATCTGGTAAAAAAGGGAGGTTATAAGCGAAATAAGAAAAACGTCTCAAAACAAGCTGATAAGCCTACAGACGTTATATCATCATTTTAAGTCAAAATTTAAACTCTGATTTTAAATTTAAACGGAAGATTGGCAGAGATGCATGCATCTATAACCTAACCGTTGGGGGCCTTAGAGCGGGAATAAAATTTCTGTAACCATGGCCAAAGCTTAACAGGGAATTAATTAACCGTTGTCCGCTTCTTTTTTCAGTTCAACTTCATCTCGGTCTCGACTTGGGAAACGAACTTCAGTTAAGTCTCCACTAGATGCTGATGATTTGATGGCCGAAATGGAGATGTAAAGATCGTAGTGGAAGGCGAACCAAAGGATGGTATCGCTCAGCCTGCATGATAACAATAACATTTTAGGATTTGATATGTACCTTATTGGGACTTAATTTCGCGGGTCTTAAATTTCGCGTTTTTCGAGATTGTAAAAAAATCCTCGCGAAATATAAACACGAGAAATTTAATCCCATATAGAAAATGAAAATCACAGAGAAAAGGATTAACATGCAAGAACAACGACATTATACAGGATGTGTCTCGACAAATACGGACATTATTAACTAGTTTTATTGGTTAACTCCATTTTTTATCCTCTGTTCTGAAATAACATAAATTTGCAAAGACTAGCCTCACTCATCGAGTAGAGAATCTAGCTAACATCTTCAAATGAATCGGGTAGATTCGTACAAAAAAGAAATATGCCTTGTTATTGTACAAGTTTATCAAGAAATTTCTGAAAGTTCAGACTTGTTGAGAAATAAAGTGAAATTGAGAACGCTTTTTTAACGAAATTTAATGCCCGTTTTCATATTTTGCTATTTAAGTCTCGAAAATAAAACCCCTCGAGATACTGTCTCGCCCAATCGAGAAATTACTGAAGTACCAATAAGTTGTTACATATTGACAAAACGTTTTTTCCAGTACAGCTGCTAAGGATACTTAGTTCATATTCAGTAGAAAAAAAAAAAGACCGTTGTGTTAAAGTTATCAGGATCCTGAAGTATTAGAGTTGGCCATATGTTTTTCCTTCCAACTAAAGCTGCACCATACCTCTCTCCCCCCTAGAAGTCTCTTTATGCTACCAGTAGGAGGCTCGCGAGAGAGGAAAAGAGCACAGGGGACGATGGGTCTTTTCCCTCTTCCCTTGGTCCTCTGCGAGCTTACTTTTTTTTTCAAATAGGCCATTTCCGAGTTGCACAAAGCCTCCGTTTCAAAGCGAAGTTAAGTGCAAAGCTATTTATATGAAAATGACTTTTATTCTCTTGCAAATAAAAACTCATTTTCACAAGAAAGTAGGTAAGTTTTTGCACTAAGCCTCATTTTTTGAACTCGGGAATGGTCTATTGTTGTTTATTCTTGGATTACCAATAGGAACTTCTACAGTGGAGAGTGGGAAGGTAGTCAGTTCTTGCAAATATGCTCGTCTGATTTTAACTACCGTTACCTTTGTCTTTGCATTCTACTTTAAATACAGATCGATAATAAAAGATAATAAATCGATAATAAAAGGTATAATAATTTTTGTCTCCGACACAGGAGTCTTGATAGTTAGTTAGTTAAGCAGTCTGTCGAAGCGACTATGACTGTTCCATGAAGAGTTCAAGCTTTAATCAGGTTCGTCCAGGTCGTTCTGTCCTTTGCTCGCTACCTCCAAGAATCTACAAAAATGTTCCTCCGCTTCAGGTTTCTTGTCACGATGTCCTTGAATCTTAGCCTAGGCCGTCCTTGATTTCTCTTTCCATCGCGTAACTGGGAATACAATGGCCTAGGAATAAAACAGCTGCCTGAGAAGCCTTGCAAAGTCCACCCTCTCCACATGGCCGAGCCATCTCAGGTTCATGTGAATTAAAATATCAGCTATAGGCGGTAGGTCAGCCTTCTCTAGAATTAGTTTGTGATTTTGTCTTTCCAAGATATGTTCTTTATCTCTCTGAGATGGCGCATCATGTATGCCTGTAGCTTCTTCACTTGTGACTGGTACTGCCTCGTACCCAGACGTCTCTCTCTCGATGAAAATGTGCGCGCAAAGGAAGGCGGGGAGAAGACAACGGGCGAGACGTCGCTTCACCTTCTGTCTGTACCCTTTCCATGGTCTCTTGCTGTTCATTACCAGTCGCTTGCCTCTACCTTGCGAAAAACGAAGCGCTTGAGGAGGAGGCTGTGACTGGTATATGGTTCAAGTCTCTGCACTTTAGAGGAGTGTACTGAGCACAATAGCACGATATACCTTACATTTAGTCCTGATGGTAACATGTCGGTTTCTCCACAGTCTTTTCTGAAGTTTCCCGTAGGCAGCGCTAGCCTTACCCATTCTCAGCGTGATTTCTTGGTCGAGACTTGCGGATTGTGAGACTGTACTGCCCAGATAGGTGAAATTTGTGCACATTGGCGGAGCGGTTGGTTCTCCTCATTGATTGGTGTCGGCGCAGCAACAGTCAGGTATTTAGGTCGTTGGTAGAGGCACGCCGTCTTTTTAATGTTGATCTTAAGGCTAAACTGTGACGCGGCTTTGGCAAATTTGTCAACTAGGACTTGCCTATCGGTAGCACTGTGTGATATAAGAGCGCTGTCGTCTGCGAAGAACAATCCTCTGATGACTATCAGGTTAGTCTTGGTTCTAGCTTTCAATCGTGCCACATTGAACAGGTTGGCTTCCTTCCTAGTTTGGATGTGTACTCCTTCCGTGGCCATGTTTTAGGAGTCTTGATAGAGGGTGATAATGGAGTGTTGAAACGGTTAGCGGTTCATAAACAGGGAGATTAGGGAGCTTAAACAACAACGACGGCTACGGCAACGAAAACGTCTCTTAAAAAGAAAGCTCGTTCTTTTTCAGCTTCATCGCTTTTGTTCCACCGTGTTCAATTTGTCAAATTTTGGCGATGCTTTCTGGAGTTAAATCCTAAAGGTCAATGTCAAAGTTCACGAAAAGAATATGAAAGCTGTTGTCATGTGTTCACGTCCTCCATAAAACGCTAAAATATGACGTTTCACGTCGTAGTCGTGCGATAACGGCAAGTGTGTGGCGGTGATATGCAAAGTTGTTGTTTTGCCCATAAAATCTATTGCCTTTTTACCGTTCTCGTCGCCGTCGTCACTGCTTGAGCTCCCTATAATTATGGTTGAATTTCTTTCCAGTACGGTCGAGAGGAATCTTATAAAAAAGGAAACTGATTTAAAATTTGAAAATCGTTGAATTTCCAAGTTGCAAAAGTTGCTGTGGACCTTCAAGATTTTTAAAAAACCTTTATAATCTACGAGTCCAGGGGCCGGTTGCTCGAAGCCTGGTTAGCGCTAACGGTTGGTTAAGAGGTATCAAAATGTATAGGTTTCCATGGTATTTAACGCTGGTTAGCACTAACCATGCTTCGAGCAACCCGGGCCAGATAAGAAATTAGATTAAAAAAAAAAAAAAAGAAAAGAAATTAGATATTGTGGCTAGATAATGTTTTCGCGGGATATATTTTTACGACTATGCGGCTTATTTGTTTTAACTTTTACGCGCAAGGAAAAAATGTTTGCCGTTTTACGGTTGACAGTTAACCCTTTTTGAGACCGTCTGGACTGGTCTCTATTGCAAATGCCATCAGTCTTTGACAATATTCTGCTCTGGACCAATAGGAAACGAAGCAGTTGTATTTTCAGTTCCATTTTCCGTGATTATCAGCGTATCATGTTCCCTGTACCCGCCCGCTCCGGGTTGTCCCTCGGGAACCACTATCATGGGTTCCATGGTGATGACCATGCCTGGTTCTAAAACAGTGTCCACGTGTTCCAGGAACTCTAGACCCCAGTCCCTCCCGTAGTAATGAGTAAGAACACCCGTGGAATGACCATAACCAATGACACGGTACTGCAGCATGTCGTGTTCCATGTAGATCTCATTTAGCTCTCTTGCAACATCGCTACAGCGCATGCCTGGTTTGACTATCTCTAGTCCCTTTTTATGGACCTTATTGTTGACTTCCCATAGTTCCATGTGACGATCCGAAGGCACGTGATGGTAGAATAGAGTGCGCTCTAAAGCGGAGTAGTTTCTGTTTGAAACGAAGGAAAAATACCAGTCAACGCGGGAAGCAGGTGTTCTTCCTTGATTTGACGAACAGAAAATTTGCATGAATCCAAGAATGAAAACTTGCAACAATTTCAAGCGCTCGGTTACACATAATTAAGCACGGAAGAACATGGTAGCGTTTTAAGCAGGGAAATGCATGTGCAACGATTGCCAAGAACGAGAAAACATGCGACGTGTTCAAACAGGAAAAGTTCCATTAGCGGATACACAGTGTTCCCTAGGTCAAGCAGCGCTCTTGTGTAGCCAAAGAAAACAGCCAACATTTCGCGACGCCGGGAAACCACTAACCTCCCCGCAGACGTCCTTTGGGGTTCGTTTGTCACGCATTCATTTCTCTCGGGGAGAAATGAATGCGTGACAAACGAACCCCAAAGGACGTCTGCGGGGAGGCTAGGAAACCACCGGGGCGTCGTTTTCAGCTAGCCCTGACCTTACTAAACAAAATATAACGAGTTTTAAACATTCTCATCTGGCGAGGTGTTTAACAAATAATCATACTAACCCTGCTATCATAGGAAAGCAATTAAGACTGAGAATATCTCCTTTTTGCACTTGGCGAGTTGTTGGAAAGTTATGGGCTCCATCTGTGTTTACACTCGACTGAAACCAACTCCAAACTTAAAAAAAAAGCGCAAACAGACAATAAATCTCGTGTCAAGTTATAGGTCTAGTTCCTTATTCATAAAAACGGCTCTCAATACTATTTAGCCAGAAAGACTATTTACCTTTCAAGGTCCCGGATAAACAACTTCAAAACAACCAATCTCGTACTCAGATCTCACTCTGTTTTCAACTTAAACGAAACTTAATACACGCCATACTTGCTGTAAAATCAGCTTAAACGCCCAAAACAAACTGCTTACCACCTAAATCAGACGTAAGGTATTGATTCTACCCGATTTAGATCGAGTCGAAGCACTATTGGCCAGTGACTGGCAGTTTTTTCCTTGCTCTTCCCAGCCCCCTCCTCTTTACCATCAATTGAAATTTATTTTTGCCTGTAGGTTGACATTCTGATAATTACGGCAAACTCTACACACTAACGATAATTTACAGTAAGAGTAATATTGGAAAGTTTCGTGTCAACCGAAGCAAAAGACGAGGACTTAGATAGGAAAACTACAGTAGTTGTTACAAGCCCCGCAGAGCTCCATGTTAAGCCAAAGCGCAAAACACTAAGTAAAGGGGTGGCGAATTTTGAAATTAAAGACTAAGTTCGAAATATTCTCAATTCCACATACACACCCTAGAGTGTTGGGGTGTGGATGGAAATACTTGTCACGTGACTTTTTGAAACGCAAACCCCAGCCCAAGGCCACTCCTAACTTTAACTGTTAACTGATAACTCACTTGGAGGTCAAAGCATCAATACTTATTTTGTAATCCCAAGAAAGCCCCTTGGTTAGGGACGGACCATTAGAAAATTTATGTTGTGGGGCGGGCGAAGTACAAAAAAAATATTCGCACAAGGGAAAATTAAATGAAAAAAAAATTTCAAGCACGCCAATTAACCCTAAACAATATTCATGCTATGGCCTAAAAATATTCATACAAGGAATTTGATAACGAAAAAAAAATTTCTGCGGCTCAAAAATTCCCCATCCCCCCCCTCCATAACTTTTCTAATGGTCCGTCCCTTAGAGTCTAGCTGGGCCTTACATTTTCTGGGAGTGTCAAATATCTTGGTCACGTGAAGCATATCGTTCCCATAACGTCATCACCATCATCATCATCGTCGTCGTCGTCGTCGTTGTATCGTCAGAGAGCTTAAGCAACGACGGCGTCGACGGAGGCCAAAACGTCGCTAAAATGTACTGTTTCAAATTTTGTCGCTCCTATCACATTTCGTTCAGTTTGTCAAATGGTGGTGAATTTTTCCGGATTTGAATCTAAAGGACTGTATCTAAGGTTAAAAAGAAAAGTATACGACATTCGTTTCCTTGTGTTCACGTCCTCAACGAATTAGGCAGTTTCATTTCATTTTTCGTCGTGGTAGTGCGGTAATAGAAATGTACAAAAATGCGTGATGCACGTACAGAGCTTAGTTCTGCTAATCGAAACCTATTGCTTTTTGGCTGTCGTTGTCGTTGTTGTAGTCGTTGATGGTGCTTAAACTCCCTGTTATTACACTTTTTGCCTGTGACAGGGGTGGGGGAACCCCTCACCTGGGAAATAAGAAATAATGGTGTAAAACTAATAAACAACTCACCATCCCTGATATCAACGTGCGGATATGCCTTAGCTATTTCGCGTACCATGGTGTTGGTTGCAGAAAGAGTGACCTCATACTCTGGCACACCCTCATGAATCGTGTTTATCGCAGCGTATGCCCCAAGTTCAGCTATCCGAGATCCCTGGCGGATTATTTCAATTTCCTCCGGGGATTTAATACGACGTATATGCATCGCTGCATCCGCGACGTCGACTAGCTTGGCTTGTGGTAGAGCATCAGAGAAGTCTTTGAGGAATGCTCCTGCATCGGGGAACTCTAAACCAACGGTTTTTGCAGATTTAAGCTGGGGATTTAAACATTTCATTCATCAAAGACGATAGGGTCTAGGAATGGAGCAGCTTAAGACAGACCTATAAAGGGCTTCGTTTCTGATCTAGACTGCGAACAGTCCGCCTTTTTAAGATCCGTCGAGTTCTCAGACAGGGTGCGTTTGGCACTGAAAAAGCTTCAAGCCAAAAACGCACGCTCGACGATCTCTAGAGAGGAAATGGGGGTCTGTGTACAGAGAGAAGCGTACCTCTTACATGGAGGCAAAACCGTGTCACCAGACCGTCTGAACAGAAGGAATGAACATTGAACTGTTTTTATTTCTATTTTTATTGTATAATCATTTACCTGTATTTTATTCTATCCAGTATTTATACTTGTAGTTAATTGTTAACCACTTATGCGAATTTTCAATTCAAATTTTAAGAGCTGTTAAAAGATACGTTCTCTTGGTCTCTTGGGCTCTGGCCCTGAGGAAGGCTAATTTTGTTAGCCGAAATATTGGCCTATAATAAATCAGCCCTTTGCCGTAGTGCCAGCCCTGTATTGAGTTCTGTGTACAGCTAGGCTATTATTTTGATACAACGTACCTCCTTTCTGCTTTCGCGTGTAAATTATGTTTTTATAGTAACTAGTATTTTTTCAGTATAATTTCCATAAAAGTAGCTGGGAGGATTTACTAATTTAAGGTCATGTCACCTCCATGCAGCCTCACTCATAAAAAACTAAAATTCTACTCCATCTCTAAAAATGAAACAAAGTACTCTGAATTCACTAATCATATCAGGAATCTTGAACATAAACGTATCGCCTCCAAATTTAGGATAGGAAATCATAGCTCAGTTAGCTCCCTTACTTAGAAATCGAAACTGGAAGATTTATTATTCCCAAAACTCCTAAACAAGACTTACCATTCCATTCTACATGACCCCTTATTTCTCTGTATTTTATCCCTATTTACCTGTTGTTGAACTGCGTGGTAGAAATTATCTTTTTGCCAGTTAGTATAGCTGATGTTATCCCCGCTTGTTCGTCGCCATGGATATCCATAGTCGACGGCTGTAAAGCACAAAAGACCAGCCAATCATTAATTATTTGACGTTATTATTAATTCAAACTATTTCTCCGTTTCTGATTGGCTTAAATCCCCCGACTAATTCTTCATAACCATGTTTGTAATATCTGAAAAAAAACCAGAAAGGACTGTTTATTTGCGAAGATCTTTCGCAAGCGACGCTTGAAAAGAGGAAACCTCATTTGGAGAAGCTCAAGGAGGCCAAGCAAGCAGGAAAATCAGCATATTTTATCTTAGATCGTTTGATCATTCGTGATAAACCCTCCGGTTCTTCAAATGATTAAGTTAAGTATATTGCAAAATGTTTTTTGTTCGACTCATTAATGGGAGAATTACCGTTTACTCATTTAAACGAAGAAGACTTTCGTTTGGCTATATTTGAGAAGTTAAATGGACCTATACGTTACGATCCCGATAGGTTAGCTAGCCTCAGGTTTAATCCTTTATTATCTGAAACATATAAAAAATTTAGCCTTTCTAGCCATCATGATCCTGATGCTTATTTCTTCACGGAGTTAGTTGACTGCGAATATTATACCGAAGAAAACTTCAATGAAATGTTGCATCAGAAAAATATATCAGAAGTCAATAATTGTTTATCGCTTCTGCATCTTAATATTCGTAGCCTTCATCGTAATTTGGATAGCTTAACCACTTTACTAAAGAATCTAGAGTTGAGGTTCTCTTTTATTGGTATAACTGAGACCTGGCTTCGAGACTCATCGCATCATACCGATATCTCAGGTTATAATTTTGTCCACAATCCACGTAAAGATAGGACAGGTGGAGGTGTAGGTCTATATTTAGCGGACAATTTTGATTTTAAATGTCGACCTGACTTAGTTTTTTCTTGCACTGAATGTGCTGAGTCTTTGTTTGTGGAAATCAATAGGCCGAAAGAGAAAAATATAATTGTAGGTGTGGTTTACAGGCCACCAAATTCAAATTTACGCGATTTTATGAATAGCCTGGATTCGTTGCTTGCAAGTATCTCTAAGGAAAACAAGATTTGCTATGTTTTAGGTGACTGGAATCTAGACTTAATCAACCACCATTGTCACGACACAACTGGAGAATTGTTAGAAACTATGTATTCAAGGATGTTTTTTCCATTGATCACACGTCCGACAAGAATAACTTCTAACACGGCTACGCTAATTGATAATATTTTCACGAATAATTTAAACAACTTATCTGTTAGCGGGCTGATGTTTTGTGATATATCTGATCATCTTCCGATTTTCACACTGCTTCTTGATCAAAACAAGAACTTAAATAAAACTTCTTGGCTTTCTTTTCGTGACAAAAGTGGAAATAATGTCGCTAAGTTTAAAGATAGGCTTGCAAACGTTCATTGGGATGAATTATCTGAATGTAAAGATACTGATTGCGCTTATCGGTGTTTTCTTGATAAATACACTACCATTTACAATGACTGCTTTCCTCTCAAAAAAGTGAAAGTAAAGAATGTTACTTTGAGCAAACCATGGATAACTAAAGGTCTTCTTAAATCGGTAAGAAAAAAGAATTTATTATACAAGCGTTTCCTTGCTAACCCAACTCCATATCGTGAGAAACTTTACAAGAGTTATAAAAACAAATTGACACATTCCCTTCGCGTTGCTAAACGTCTCTACTACAGTAAAAAGTTAGATGAATATAAATCAAATGCAAAATCAACTTGGAAATTACTTAACGATCTTATTAACAAGAAGAAAATCAAGTGTAAGTTGCCTTCCATCTTCAAATCTAATGAAGAAGAAATATGTAATCCTACTCATATAGCAAACCGTTTTTGCGAGTATTTTACGAATATTGGACCTAACTTAGCTAAAACAATTCCGGCGTCTGACAAATCTCATCGCTCTTTTCTGAATGGAGGCTTTATTAATTCATTTTTTCTTCAATCGGCATCAGAACAAGAAGTCACTGAGATTTGTAGTAGCTTTCGATCCGGTACTGCTCCAGGATATGATAGTATCTCAATGAATGTTGTAAAAGAGTCTTTTAACTTAATCTGCGCACCATTGACGTATATAATTAACTTGTCTCTTAATTCTGGAGTTGTGCCCCAAGAGATGAAAATTGCACGAGTTATTCCATTGTTTAAATCTGGTGATAAATCTTTGTTCACAAATTACAGACCCGTATCGGTGTTACCAGTTTTCTCTAAATTCCTAGAGAGAATCGTCTACAATCGCCTCATTAATTTTTTAAATAAATATGATATTCTTTCCCATAATCAGTATGGATTCAGAAAAAATTATTCTACTGCACATGCTTTAATCCAATTGTATGACAAGATCTCAAATGCACTTGATAATAAAAGGGTAACTTTAGGCCTTTTCATTGACTTATCTAAGGCCTTTGATACAGTAAATCATGAAATTTTGCTCGACAAATTAGAACATTATGGAGTACGTGGTATTACTTTACAATGGTTTAAAAGTTATCTATCTTGTCGAAAACAATTTGTGCAATATAACGGTTACAACTCTTCATCATTAGATATCACTTGCGGAGTCCCTCAGGGATCTATCTTAGGTCCCCTGTTATTCTTAGTATATATAAATGATCTATGTAATGTGTCAAAGGTCTTAGAGCTGATACTATTTGCTGATGACACTAATATCTTCTATTCCCATACTGATGCTTCCTATCTTATGGAAGTTGTAAATTTAGAATTGAAAAAGATAACGTGTTGGTTTTATACAAATAAGCTATCTATTAATGTTAAGAAATCTAATTTTATCATATTCAGACCGAGACAAAACAGGCAAACACTTGATTTAGCTTTTAATATTAGTAATTATTCGATTGACCGTGTTAAGGAAGCTACTTTTCTTGGTGTAATTTTGGATGAACATTTAACATGGAAATCACATATACATAATGTTGCTAGGAAAGTGTCTAAAGCCATAGGTATAATTTATAAATCAAGTTTTTGCCTAAATAATTCCTCCTTACGAATGCTTTATTTTAGCCTTATCTACCCATACTTATTCTACTGTGTGAGCGTCTGGGCATCGACCTACCCATCAAACCTCAGAAGATTAATCACACTTCAAAAACGGGTCGTAAGAATAATGTCGAGGAGTGCTTTCGATGCTCACACTGACCCCTTATTTAAAAATTTAAAAATTCTGAATCTTGAGAGTATCTACAAACTTCAAATAGGAAAATTTATGTATCAATACAGATCTGGCTTACTTCCTTATAGCTTCAATAACATGTTTCTGGTGACACGCCAGGTGCATTCTTATGGCACTAGAAGTTCGGAGCATTTTTATTTACCACAATGCAGGACTAATATAAGAAAGTTCTCCATCAGTTTCCAAGGTCCTAAATTTTTTAACTCTCTTAGTTTTGAAATTCGAAATGCAACAAGTAGCGCTTCCTTTTGCTGTAAACTGAAAGCATTCCTCTTATCATAAATAGTAATTTATATATATATATATATGTATTTTTTTTTCTTCCTTGGCTCTTTTATTTTCATTTGTTTTGTTTTGTTTTTTCTTTTTGTCATTTCGCTTTTTTTAGCCTAGAACTATGATTAGTACGACTATCTAATATACTTATTTTAAGATTTACTGTAGCTCTGCCATTGATTTTCCCATGTGTAATTATGATAATATTTTGTTCTATTTATCTAACTGAGGGAGCCCATTCCTTATAAGCCTGGTGGCTTCTCTTAGGCTTCCTCGCCATGAGAGTTTAAGTAATTAGATTTCATTTGATTTGTATAATTTTTTGGCAAACAAAACAATAAACAATAAACAATCTGGTAAAATGATGTCAATAGTACATGTTATCGCAGAAGAAAGGGACGGCAACCAAAACTCCTCGGGGACGAGGTTGTGTTAGCCCAGCTGTTTGATAAATCCCCCCTTGATCTGCATAATTCTCAGGTAATACTCCGCCTTACTATAAAATTTGTTGAATATCCAACACACCGACTTAGTAGATCTTATTAGTAAGCTTTCCAGACTGACTGACTGATGGGAGGACGGACAGACGGAATGATGGATGAATTAAAAAAGAGAAAAGAGGGAAAAAGAAATACACGGATCTTCTCTTCTAATCATCCCTCAATGGGTACGTACTTACATGGAGTAATGGTGATGCTCGTTTCGTCAGTAACGATTAAACAGTATTGTCTTCCCATCGAACAATAAAGGAAATCGCTAAAATAGTACACGTTGTAGTATGATGTAAACACGCATGCGTCAATGCCTTCCTGTTCCATGTGACTGCGGATTCTGTTCAGTCGCCTATCCATTTCATTGGATGAAAACAGTTGCCTACACTGAGGAAAACAACAAAAACAACAACTCAGTTGAAGAATAAAATGTACATTGGTAACGTACAGGCCCCAGTTGTTCAAACGTTGGATAGCGCTATCCACCGGATAAATCACTATCCAGCAGATAAGTATTAGGGAAACCAATTACGCTATCCGCTGGATAGTGATTTATCCGGTGGATAGCGCTATCCAACGTTTGAACAACTGGGGCCAGATATACAAACAGTGGGGTTGTTTCTTCATCCCAAAATTCCCTTGACAAACTATAAGGTGGTGCTATGTCGACTGTAATATATCGTTATCTTTGTTGAAAATCAACATATTGAATGAAGGGCATAAATATATTGTAATTGTAAGGGTCTGATCTTTAGTTTAAAAACTAAATGCAAGGCTGATCTTTTCTATTTTCGTCATAAACATTCATCTCCAGGAGCTTCGCCGTATTGGAAACTGAGAAGACCCTAGGGACGAGGATGCAATTTGGTTACAGGTTTCCCTTGTATCCAAACTTTGTTGTTATGACCCGTTGTGGCAACGCTATTGAACATTCTCGGTGTTAATTTGTATAGGTAACAGCATGATTTGTAGTGATATTTGGCATAAATACCACGAGTGATATTTCAAAATTGTTATACGAAATTTCACGAGCCATAAGGCGAGTGAAATTTGAGGTAATTTTAAAATATTACGAGTGGTATTTATGCCAAATATCACGTTCAAATCATGCTATTATTTGTTTTTACTACTACCCACAAAAGGTTTGTAATTTTCACATGTAGGTATTTCAAATTAAGCTGAAATACCACTGCTTTAAGCCAATCAAATTGCTGAAACTTCTCATGTAGTAGTATAAAAGGTATAACATTTTGAAATGAAAGATCCAAAAAAAGTGTAGCTGAAATCTATTCTCAACGTCTTGCAAGTTCAGGAGTTTCTGAGATTAAGAGTACTGATTTATGTTCCTCACCTTCTTGCCATTGTATAGTTTCAGCGTACGTGGAAAGTAGTCATGTTTTTTTCGCAGAAACACCGGCATAACTACCTTGCCGAGCTTGCGGAAAAGTGACGATTGCGCAAGCATTGTCCTCGTAATCTGCAATGTTCCGAAAAGGAGATATAGAAAAGAAAACACCACTGAGAAAAGAACACAGAAAATAAACAAGTGAAAGAAGGAAAGTTTAAATACGCCACAGGAGATACGATACCCTTTAGGCGCAGATCTATAGGATAAATACTGGCCGATTTCCTAAATTTGTTTGGATTTCAACTTCCTGGGTTTCTGAGACATTCAGACAGGATGTTGGCCAGTTCCATTCTGGCCTCGGATGAAGCCTTACAAATCGGCGATTATTATTATTATCTCTTATGCACGGAAATTGGAAAAAAATATTATCCAAACCATTTTCCAGAAAATAAAAAATTGAAAATCTGACCGATTTCCGTAAAGCAGTGGAAACCGGAGTGATCCGCGCCTGCCGTTTTTGGAGGTTTGAGTTCCTAACAACAGCCCGTTCCCATCTCCCGTATCCAGAGTTTTAACAACCCTATTCCTCACTTTCAGTACAGACTACAGAAGTTTAGTTATGCAAATCGTGTGCCCCATTTTGTTTTTCTATAATAATTATTAAAGTGTAAATATCCGTATTGTTATTCTTTGGCAGAAATGAAGATTAAAATACATGCTAAATAGAACGCTATTTCCCAAGATCATCGTATAAACTTCGTTTAGCTGTCGAAGTATCCCGTCGGCCAACAATGATCGACGTGCAGGCAGGGTTGCTGCAGCTGTCGCTCGAGAGACCCTGTGTTAGAGCTTGAAAACTGGTTACGAAACGACCAGTTTCTTCATCTGATCTAGAGTGATAACAGCACTGATAAGCAGCTAGTAAAAACCCAATATTTTTGATTTTTTAACAGACTCAAGCTGGACTTGTCAACACTTGTGTACAAGTGATAAATTTTCAAAATCTCACCTTCGAAAAAGGACAACGCTTGTGGAATGGAGTATCGTCGACGCAGGACTTAATCAGTGAAAGAAAATTCGTTTAGGGCTCGTCAAGCCCGCCCGAAATACCGTCTGTGAAGAAGGCAACGGCTAATGTTACCGTACGTATCGATAGCCTCCTGCTTGAGCCGTTCTTTCCCTCGTCACGTAACGCTACGCCTGAGCCGTTCTTTGTCTCGTCAAGTAACGCTACTCTCTGCGTGACACGCAAAACAAAGAAGACTTCGTCAAAAAACAACTCTGTTCTGTAGGCTACATATACAAAAGAGGCCCAAAAAGAGCTAGCGTACGTCCTGCAGACTCGTCTACGCGGGACAACTATGCTCCGGACCGGTATGTCAATTAAAAATTTGAATGGCGGCTTTGTTAAAGATTTCACTCATCTGCACAATGTTAGAAAAATTTGGTTTTATCAACTGAGATTTCTTAGTTGATAAGGTAGTTTGGCCACCGCAGATATAGGAGACAGAGAAGCTGGCGGTTCGAGCCCCTAGCCCTTGCGTCGTCAGAGTGAGTCAGTGGGTGGCGAGTGTGGTTCGGAATTATCGGAATAACATTTTGTAAGCAGTTGGGAGTTTAATTGCGATGAAGGTGAAAGCCTCTACGGTTTAACAAGTTAAATCAACAATGAAGATTTTAGCAAGGTCAGGCCAGGCGAGCTACAAATCGTCCTTAAATTTAAAGTCGGCCTCAGATATAGGGGAGTATAGAAATATTAGCGCGTTTGTGACCGCAGCTACGTTTTGAGGTGCTCCATGTGACTCTTTTAAAAAGATGTCGCAGAAAAAAAAGGATAAGCAGATTACTGTACTGAATACCAAAAGCGTTTTTAAACTATAGTCAGGATTATACTTCATCGCAGTCCCCTTGTAAGGAAAAAGCGAGAAACAGAAACATACTTTTTAGTATCCATAACTGATATCTAGACTGACATTTCACTAGTCAGTTTTTGAAAAATGTTACATATAAAAAGAGATTTAATATATATCAAGAAACCTCTTCTGTTTCGACTACGCTTGATGCTCAGGCTTGGAATGTGTTCCTCACTTGATTTTAACATACAATCAGTTGATGGTATAGGGTTGACATACCAATGGCCACAAAACAAGCACCCAGTAAAAAAAATTACAACAATTTTAATATATTTTTGCACACCTGCGTTAGCTTCACAATCACATGAGTCTAAAATGATTCAGTTAGTAAGTTCCACTCCACACGACATCCAGAACGTAAAATCATAGGCTTTTACTAGGCAAACGGTTGATCATAATTTAAAATTTGTTGTTATCAACTGTGTGAGTCAATAAGTCAGTTCGTCGTAATAAAATGGTTGAAAAGGTGACGTTTCCCAGCGCAGGCCCTTCCTCAGGGCTGGCAAATTCTCTTAGAATCCGTCTCCTTGACAATCAATTCGTGGTGCTCCCTCCTAGGCTTTTCTTCTGAAATCGTTGTTATAGTCTCCATGGATACCAACATAGTAAGTTGAAAGACCGTCTTTATATCCATGAAGGATTCACAACGACTATTGCTTTAAAACGTTAGTTTTTCAATCTTTTAGGTGGCCTGGTGGCAAATTGCCTTTATCAACACACAGTTAGCACAAGCTCTACGTCTCTACTGAACTTTTTAATGTCACCTAATTTGAACACAATGCGTAATACGGAACAAAAAAATATCGAAATTTGTATGAAGGCAAAAATTTGCGATTTCATGACAAAATTACTTTTCATTTTTTTTCCATTAAATATCGCGTTCATTAAGTAAAGAAACTAAGACAGTAAGGAAGAAAGGGAGCCCTATAAGCTCATAGAGCTAGGGCTCCCTGTGTCGTTATCAACAAAGACATTTCCTCTGAAACTGACTCCTTCTTTTCTTGGTCATACTTAGACGCTATTGCAAGAGTGCGATAGTCGCGTATGCTAAAAAGTATAGCTAACTATTATTATTTATTCATTTATTCACTCATTGTATTCTGTTTTACTTCTCCTTCAACGTAACACTGACGTTTCTTTAGGAAAAGACCATCTTTTCAAATTAAAGATTGGTTCCTAACAGCAAAAAAAATACTAGTACTTTTTTTTTTTATAAAATTGCAACAAAAGAAAAGAAAAGAAATAGAATGTATAAAAAACGGCGAAAAAATATATATACCTAGCCGATTTTGGAAAATGAACCTAGCGAAAATTTCAGCCATCTGAGAGAAGACGGGACAAAAGCAAACGATTATTACTTGCAAGGACCACTTGGACAAACAGCAGCGAGGGAAAGCGGGATCTTGGGGTAGATCAGGATCAGTAATAAAAAAATTACCTATCCTTAGCTGTCCGATCAGCCTTGAATTCAATTTCTAAAGGACAAAAGGCAGAAAAATTTCGAAAATTACACTATCTAAAGAAAAGGAAAGAAAAGGAAAAAGAATAGAAAGATCCAGAAGGAAGAAAGGCGGAGAAGAGAAAAAGCTATGCTTGCACTCGTAGTTTATTACAGTGAAACCTCTATTAAGCGGACACCCTCTGTAAAGCGGAAACCAGGGAAGGTCCCGAAGGTGTCCGCTTAATAGGGGTTTCACTGTATATTGGCTTCCTTGGACATAATTTTTGGCCGAAAAAAACAAACTGCGTGACAGGAGGGGGCTATTTGGTGGTACTGTTTTCAAAAATCTTGCTAGATAAAATATATCATTAAGAATTCAAAAAGCTTTCGGCTGCAGTGGTTAATTTTTGATAATATTTTGCTCTGGTCCAAATGGAAACTTTGTTATATCCTCACTATCCGTCTCCTTGACAACCAATATATCGTGCTCTCTGTATCCACCCGCCCCAGGCTCTTCCTCGGGTATAGTTATCATCGGCTCCATGGATACTACCATATTAGGTTGTAAGACCGTGTCTATATCCTCGCGAAGTTCCAGTCCTGCTTCGCGACCGTAATAGTGGCTGAGAACACCGAAGGAATGGCCGTAACCAAACGTGCGGTATTTGAGAAGGTCGTGTTCAAGGTACAACTCATTCAGCTCTTTTGCTATGTCGCTGCAGCGTGTTCCTGGCTTAATTAGTTCCAGTCCCCGGCGGTGCACTTTGCAGTTGACTTCCCAGAGCTCCATGTGGCGGTCTGTTGGTACGTGATCACAAAATAGCGTACGCTCCAGAGCCGTGTAGTATCTAAAGAATAAATAAAATATAATAAGAAGCGATTTCGTCTTTTCCCCATTTTAAAAGTGTTATCTCAGCAAGTAATTTTAACAGAAATTTCTCTACTAAGATCCAAGTAACGTTTAAATAAACAAGTTTATACCCACCCTGCTATCATGGGAAAGCAGTTCAGGCTTAAAATATCGCCCTTTTGCAATCGCCGTGTCGTAACCGGATTGTGAGCTCCATCTGTGTTTATTCCTGACTGAAACCAGGTCCAAGCTAAAAAGAAACGTAACCAGAAAGGAAAAGTGAGGTACTGATTGTGGAGGGGAGGGAAGAGGAAGGAGTAGAAAGCAGGCAAGTCATCAGTTGGAACTCCACCTCAAGATTGTTCAGTCAAAACCAAGAGAGAATGAGCTCATTCTCTCTTGGTCAAAACAACATAGCAGTGGCGGATCCAGGCCTTCAGATAAGGGGGGTGGGGGGTGGGGGGAGGGGCAGTCATCCAGACCCACACTGGGGAAAGCAAAACACAAGCTAAAAGGAATTTACTGTCTCTTCTTAAGATGTAATACCACTGTCTAATATTCAGGATAAAAGCTACAATCCTGCATTGAAAGTCTATGGAACAATGATTGAGTATTTGTAATTTATTTGTGCCCTGGCTCATAGCCAGGTGCTACCCTTTTGAAAAATACCCTGTACTAAATCTATCACTGTTTCCCCACACCCTTTACATATTGAAATTGCGTGCATAAATCCAACGTAATTATTTCCTGTAGGGTGCAGAATAGGGTTGGGCATGCATGATTTTACATGAAAAACACAAATTAAGTCTAACTTGTTATAAGAATTTTGTCCATGCTTTTCTCAACAAAGGTATGATTAACAGCAATCCAACAGAGGAGGAAGGGTAAGCCTTGCTGGAAGCAGTGAAATATTGTTTCAACATGAGAAGAGAAATTTCATATCTCCGAGCGGCCATGCAATATGTTCCATTTATTTTATACCACTGAAATACTTAACTTCACTTATTAAATGAATAATTTTTTTTTCTGTAAAAGGTGTGAGTTGTTATATTGTACCATAGCAATGGTGATCTTTTCACATGCAAAGTAGACAACGAGTAGTCCCCCATTTTTCCTCAGGGATAGTAGAGCGAGCGCGTAAAAAAGTTCAATAACTTAGTACATTTTGTATCCATGTAATGTCAATTTCAATGTTATGCCTACCCCCTACCAGTATGTTTCTTTTAATAATTCTACTCAAGTGTAGCTCATATTATAGTTACCATTAAAGAACGAAGCATATACTTGTGTACTGTCCTCGTTTCGCGGGGCTTTTGCCCCGTTTCATAGCTTTACCGTGCTTGTTTTGACTCGTGGCTTTAAGCGTGCCAGTCCGTCTCGAATAAGGGCCCGGGGGACTTAGGGTTTAAAGAACGAGTTATGTTACGTGGGTACCGTGCTTGTTTCGACTCTTGGCTTTAAGAACGAGTTATGCCATTCGCGTAGCGTGCTCGTTTCGGCTCATTGCTTTAAGAACGAGTTATATTTTTTGTGTAGCGTGCTTGTTTTGACTCATCGCTTTAAGAACGACTTATGTGTACCGACGTCCGTGCTTGTTTCGACTCATGGCTTTAAGAACGAGTTCTGTTGCCTGTTAGGCTTGCCATTCTCGACTTAGGGCTTAAAGAACGAGTTATGTTACACGTGCAGTGTGCTTGTTTTGACTCATGGCACGACTAGACTTCCTGAGATTCCATCGGAATCGATGTGTTTCCAATGGATCCGATGGACTCCATCGGACGACTTTCCAACCCTCCTCTAAGTATTGTTTACACTTCCGGTTTCACTCATGACTAAACTTCCTGTTAGGCTTGCCATTCTCGCAGTGTGCTTGTTTTGACTCATGGCACGACTAGACTTCCTGAGATTCCATCGGAATCGATGTGTTTCCAATGGATCCGATGGACTCCATCGGACGACTTTCCAACCCTCCTCTAAGTATTGTTTACACTTCCGGTTTCACTCATGACTAAACTTCCTGTTAGGCTTGCCATTCTCGACTTAGGGCTTAAAGAACGAGTTATGTTACACGTGCAGTGTGCTTGTTTTGACTCATGGCACGACTAGACTTCCTGAGATTCCATCGGAATCGATGTGTTTCCAATGGAACCGATGGACTCCATCGGACGACTTTCCAACCCTCCTCTAAGTATTGTTTACACTTCCGGTTTCACTCATGACTAAACTTCCGGTAACTCAAGTGGACTCTACTGTACTTCCGGTTTTATTTTTCGACTAGACTCCGTCGGACTCCAGGTTTTGTCCACTGGAATCTGGTCGAGAGTATTGGACATGTGTGCTCAATTTGGTCTAAAAAAGCCCCTCTCCTGGATCCGCTTCTGTATAGTGCCTACCTAGCCGCGGCTTACCCAGGGTGTCGCAAAATTTGGTTTCGTCAACGTCAGTACCGTTTACAACCGTAAAGGGATTATATAAAAAGCTTACGCGTCGAGCGCTAGCCCTTCTACAGAGCAAGTCACGGGGAGGTCACGGGATTGGGGGTTGTATGTGGGATGAACATCAAACGGCGTGGTTATGGCATCGGTAGGGAAAATGTTAACCCAAAAAACAGGAATGAATTAGATGAATAAAAAAAAGGGTTACAAGAGTTTAAGAGGCTCCGAGAAGGAACTGAAAAGAGAGACCTTTGAACGTCTGAGAATCAGGCTATCCTAGGGTTTTGAGAGGAGCGCGAAAAGGGGGCCTATTGGAAACGTGTGCCTAGCGTAATTTATTGTAACTGAGAGGGAAGAAGGCTAACGGAAAGGAAAAAATGGGCAGAAGGACTTAAATTCCACTCATCTCTTCTTAACCTTTACCCTACTTTTCCTTTCGATTCTTTCAAGCCATTGAAGCAGTGTGCTTGTTCCTTTTTGCTTGTTCAAATTCTTTATAAACTGAATGATACAGCGCATTTTCATCTAACCAAGATGGCTGATTGACTGATTGACTGACTTACTGAAGGATCTTTGTGAGTTCTTATAATAAATAATGTACTCCATTAAATTTAACACGCCTGCAGTCTTCGCGAGCATGTAGCAAATAACTTACTGTCTCTGATTTCGCTGTGAGGATAAGTGGCAGCAATTTCTCTCACCATCACATCCGTCGATGCCAAAGCGATTTCGTGTTCCGCTGCACCTACTTTGATAGCCTTAGCGACCGCTTCCCCGCCAAGATCGGCGATCCGCGCGCCCTGCCTGATAAGTTCTATCTCTTCAGCGGACTTTAGCATTCTCATTTTCATGGTTGGTTGACCAACATCTACAAATTTCGCATTCGGCAAGGCATCGGTGAATTTCCGATAGTTGTCGAGGGTAACGAAGTCGAATTCCAGTCCAACGTTTTTGGCATCTCCAACCTTAAAAAATTGTTAGATTAATTTGGGTTAAGTGTTGGTATATACAAATATACATACCTCGATATAACGAAATACGGCTAAATCGGATTAAAAGGATAGTTTGTTACAGCAGGCTACGTTGTGTCGTAGTTCTATTTCCATACACATTTTACTAACAATTATATAGATTTAGCCAAGGCTAAAAGCAAAGCTCTCTTGGGATCTTTTAAGAAATGTCTTTCTGAAGCAATTCAACTTTCGCCATAAGCAAAAGGTCCACTGAATTCCTCTCGAAAAAATGGACCTGAGCCAGCGATCAGTTAAAAACCAATAACTACTCAGCGTGGAACTTAAAAAAAACGTCACCTCAATGAGTTGAACACATGAGAGCACGATACAGTCATGTGACACCGATCAGCGGTTTCACTTTTTTGGCAGTTGACAATTTATAACGTGGATGTCCAATATCAAGTTAAACACAGATTGGACTCCTTGGACTCCCAGCCCATTAACTCTCGCATTTCACATCCGCTAACAACTAAAATTTCTTGGATACATAGATAAACAAATTTAATACCCGAGGTGTTCCACTACCCGCGATTCACGCGCGCGCGCAAACTCCGCTATAACTGGCTTGTAAAATGCCATTCGCTATAGGAGAAGATTTTGCTATATCGAAGTAGTAGAACGATAAGATACTACCAGCGCAGATACAGAGGGAGGTAACCTACATGCTTTTTCGACGCCAAGGATGCCACGTTTTTTGACCACCAGAAACTTAATATTCACTTTTCTTGCCAGTTACCTGTCGCATAATCAGACGACAAATGTTCTATTTAGTGCGTAATAGAATGTTTAATTACTCAGGAATCATGTGTACCAACCTGCTGTTTCACAGCATAAAAATAGTTGTCTTTTTGCCAATCAGTGTAGACGATGTTATCTCCGAACGTCCGACGCCAGGGCTGGCCGTAGTCAATCCCTAACGAGAAACAATAAAGCACCAAAGATAAAAATAATGAAACATTGATAGAATATTGGACATACCTATCTAAAGATACTTCGTTGCAGTATGCTGGGGCCTTAATGAAGGATAGATGCCGGTAAAAACTATGGCAGTGATATTTCCTGCTAGGGGAACGATTTCATCGGTACTTACCCTGGTTTCTGAGTCATATTGTGAGAAGGGGTCGGGCATTGAAAATATATATTTTTTAGCCCTGTGGGCTTCAGATTGGCGTAAAAAAAGGCGCGCCTCCGGTAATTTTCCATAACTAACACTTTAACAAGAGTAATTTATAAGTGCAACTATAATTGTTTTCCGACTGTAAATATCTACACTTACAAAAGTTGTTTGAAATTTGCCCCTAAGTGAAGAGTGGCAGCTTAGAGAGAAGTTTCTTGTCGAGGAAACAACTCGTTGTCGCTGTCAAGGTTCGACCCGCCCTCTTTGCTTTGAAATTGGAGATATTAAATCTAAGAACACCATGCTCTCAAACTGTCATAATGAAACTTGGAAAAAAGATGAGATCGTCTTACCGGCAGAGACGCTAATTGTTTTGGTCGGTGTAACAATAAACGCGTAGGGGCGACCAAAATAGCAGAAAAGATAGTCACTGAAATAATGGATATTGTGATAGGAAGTAAATACGCATGCGTCCAGGTCGTTAGACTCCATGTGGCTTCGTACCATATCCAGGCGTCGATTCATCTCTTGGGCTGAAAAAGTTGGTTTTACCTGTAAATGGTAAAATTTTGTGTGAATGGACGCTTTTTTCCATATATTTTTTACATTCATTTTTTTCCTATTAATTTCTATTAACTTCTTTACGCTTCAAAGTCCAAGGACAACCTAAGGATGGAGAGGGGGAGGGGGAACGGTCAAGAGATGTCGGAGGGGGGAGGGGGTTATAAGGAGGCAATTCAAAACTTACTTTTGGCGCGCTCTTTGCTGCTCTTATCGTAACTAATTAATTACTTCCTTGTCTTTAGCAATCTGCGGATACTCGTGAATCCCATAGCTCATTTTCTTCCCCATAGAGAAAGACCAAATAAGCTAGTAATGCAGAGTTTTTGTTTCTTTCCAGTACGTTTAACGATCCAGGCAAAATCAACCCAAACTTCAGGGTTGATGATAATTATTACCCACCTTTTCACCATTGCGACATTCCATCACGCGCTGCTGGTTATGATCGCTAAGCCCACTCGCACTCAACATCCGCTGGAGGACTGGTACCCACGCTGAACGACATACCCGCACACTTCTGATCAAATGAAACATCTAGCAAAATCGAAAAAAACAACAACAAAAAACAAACAAAAACAAAAACAAAGAATAAAAAATTTCAATTAACAACACTAAAAGAAAAGATTTGAAATAAAACCTTTTCTCTTTTACTATTCACCCTGTTTTTAGCTTTTTCAGGCAACTTTGATCAGCAAAGGGTACTGAAATCCAAAGGATTTGATCCGCACCAAACTCTACTGTTCTCTTTTGCCCCAAATAAATCTAAAGGATTCTTTAAACCAAATACTTGTGGAAAAAACTACTAGCTACTTTTTGCTTGTAACAGAATGGCCCGCAAAAGTACGGACGAACAGACTACCCTTCAAGGTTCTAGTACGTATGCTCTAACCACTGATCTACTGCATGCTCTATGGCGAGCAGGGCCGAATTTTAACTATTATCACACCAGTCACAGAGAACCTGTATCGGGGACTTGTACGACATTTTTACGAAAAAAAAAATGTAAGGGTAATGTAACGAAAGAAAACAATTCGTGTGGCTCGAAAATCCCCCCCACCAAAATTCCTCGCGAAGCCAGGCGCGGAGCGCGAGCCGCGAGGTTTATAATCTCGTCGCGCGTGAAGCGTGCGTGTATCACTCAAGCATCTCAAGGCCAGCGTGATTTCCTCTTGGCTATAAATCTATCGAGTTTGGTTGGTGTCCGCCTTGAAGTCATCCAGAGTAGTGACGTTAAAGCGCATTATGGGTTTCCAGGCAACCGATTGCCATCGACGATAAAGCTCTGGTTTTAATTTTTCATCTGTGAATTATAACAATGTTTCATACAGTCGGCGAGTCACCGCCCAGTATCTCAGGTAAATAAAACAGAACAGCAAACTCAACAACGGTGGATTCAACAAGTGGCTGGAAATCCTCGCTGGGAAAGATTTACAAACAAAACCCCGTAATGTATCGGTCAAATCGAAGCTTCAACATGCTCCCCCGGGCAACCCCCCGGGCATTTGACTTTTTTGAAAATTATCGTTCAAATTCCCCCCTACCCGGGCCAAAATGCCGTTCAAATGCCCCACACTAGGGTCCATTCAGGTGATCAAATGCCCCCACCCCGGGGACATTTCACAGGCACAAAAATGACAGAAGGACAGCGGAAACACCTTCAGTTGTCGAACAAAATATTTATAAATATAACAAAAACTGAGAAACACTGTTAGCGTATTTACTACGAACAAAAGTCTCGTGCAAAACGGCGGAAATCGCTGCTACAAGGTCACTGAATGCTCAGCTTTTCTTCGTCATGCAACATACAAAAATTCTATAAAAAAAGCTTCCACCTATTGAGATTACTACATCATGACCATTTCACTGACATGCATCATCGTTCACTTTATTAATTAACATACTTGCAGAAGGTCAAAGTAGATGACCTGAGTTTTTTATCTTATTTTATTTATGTTGTTGCTGATTAAATCTCCGATATAGGTATTGTATTTCATTGTAAACACAACAATAAAATACATTCATACATACAAAGCCTGAATCCAATATTAAAAATTTTAAAATTTAAATACTTCAAATACGGCACAAAGCTTGTTTAAGCCCTTTCCTCGCAACCAATTGGCCACAAAGGCACAATCTTTTCCACGAAAATCCTCTAACACCGCGTCCCCCATGATAGCTCGCCACGCCAAAGATTTTACATGAAATCGAGGGTGCAGTTCAAATTCCCCACCCCTAAAGCATGGGGATCAAATTCCCCACCCCCTGGAAGACTCTGATAATCAAATTCCCTCCTCCCCGGGACGGCAAAGGTGTCAAATGCCCGGGGTATGCCCGGGGGGGGGGGCATGTTGAAGCTTCGATTTGACCGATACATAAGAGCGAGGACGTCGACTTTAAATTCAGCGCGAGTAACGGTACAGCGAAGGCAAACACTGTCAACTAGAGATACAGGTTATACAGCGACCACGAATATGTAAAGAGTAGCAACAAAATACTACAGTTACACTGCAAATTAAAGGAAGCCGAAGAAGAGAGGGAACACCGACTGCCGACGTTTCAGTATTCGGTCAATAGAATTCGCAAGGAGAGGCAAGTTCACAGTCAAATGCAACGGTAGGAAGCAAGAATTACACCATCTGTAAAATCGACACGAGGAGTATCTTTGCAACGGACTGAGGACAGCCGATCAGCCTTTTCACCGTTTTACAGTAAGCTTTATTTTACAATGAACAGTTTACAACACCGATAATGTGTGACATGTAGGGAAGCGTTACATTTTGTAAACAAAATCCTTACTGGGCAAAATTTTTCGTTTAAGCTTACAATTTTCATTCAATTTCCTTCACAAGTAAAATAAATGTATGTATAGCAGCCTTATACATAAACCCAGCTGTGTCTTTTAAGTCAAACATGACAAAAATTGGTTATTTCTGGCCCCCTATATTTTTGTTCCTATATTATTCGAAAATAACATCAGTATTTCGGATATCCTCAGAATATTAGTGTGTGACATGGTTGCCATACCAGGAACGTTAATTCCTTTCGCTGTTAGGGAAAATTTAACAGGTCACTCATAAAATTTCACTCTTTCAAAGAAGTCAGATAGAGGTGACATATTCACAAAAATAAAACATTTGTTTCATTGGCAGATGAAGATTGTTTCAAGAAATTAAACGACATGCAAGCAAATATTTATGTAGGGTTTCCCATAAGATCAATCCATCCTGCACTTAGCTTTACATTCACGATAAATGCATGTAATACAGGGAAAGTGTTCATTTGCCTCGTCTCAGTCTGGGAAATTAAAAATCTATGGCTCTGGCACTGTCTCAACAAGTTCATGCATGTTTAGAATTGAGACCAATGGAGAAACTGATTACCTTCAACATAACTTGTTTGTGGACATTTCATACAAATTCACTCTTGCATAGGGATTTGTTTCTTATGCATGTACACGAATCACTATGAACACTTGCCTAACTGGTAAAAAATTGGTACTTTTTACATGGATTCAGGTCTTGAAGGTGAATGCCCACATATACAATAATCATAAATCATGTTCACTTTAGTAATTCTCATGAACTGCATCCTTAATGACATTGCTACTTGTAATTTTCTATTTCAGTGATTATGTTTGCACTTTACTTTTACAAACAATATCAAGTGTGATTATGTACCAAAAAAAGTGCAAACACTTTTATAGCTGTAGTTTGCTGAACAATAAATTTTTTCTCCAATTAGCAGCATTTAGTTGTTGTTTTCACTTCAGCATTATCTGCTAGAATTGCCATCCACTCACTTCTACTGACACATTTCACAAATAATTATTGCACTTAATGGTGAGTTTTTATTAAGCAAATGCAACGGAATATTAGCTGGCAGTTATCCACTATCGCCCCCATTTCCTTTTGACCATAATTACACACATGTGGGAGGGTCAAATGGAGTGAACATGGGGTGATGGGACCTATGCAGCATTCACTAACAACAGCAACCCCATTTAAATCTCAGAAGATCCTTTTTAAAGCCACAGCACTAGGTTCAAATTTAATCCACAGGAGATTAAGTACATCTCAGCTTCCAATATTAGATCCACCCTCCCCAGTTACATGATTTACTTCATTTCTCTCCTGTCCTCCCACCCCTTATGGGCTACCCCCGAGCTTTGCGAGGTTCTGCGATACACGTATTTCTAGTATAACTTTATTTTCTAATGGCCGGCCGCCCCTGAAAATAGTGCTTTTCATTGACATACGTATAATTCTATTACGCAATAAGTGATTGGCTGTAGTCACTTTACTGAGACCAGGGATTTGTTTTCCCCGTTCTCCATTTCTGGTGTTGGTGATTAACTGCTTTGTTTATGAAACAAACCGTTATTTGTGTGATCTTGCAGGCGTTTTCTCAAAATTGTACGGTTGGATTGGTGGAGAATATGGCTTCCCATCTATCTGGTCACGTGAGTGAGTTGGGAGAGGGGACCCCACTGTCTCTGACAGCCTGCCTGCCTTGTGTGGCTCGGCCTCGTTCTCAAGCTTCCGCTGATCGCTGATCCATCCCTCGTGGTCAGTGGAGTTTCTTCAACAAAGTTCTCTCGAGAAGGAAGACTTTCTCAAAGCCCGTTTCCGGTTTATGCTTGTTAGGCGGTCAGTGTGATTTTCATCAAATCAGAAAAGGTATTAAAGTGCTTATTACGGTATGTATGATTTTGTATATTGGTAGTTTTTATCAGGTGATTTAAATGCGTTGCTTGTATCTAATTTCCACGAATACCATCGCTTTTTGTCAATTCAGTGAGTGAGAAAACAGCGGCGTTGAAATCGAAAAACAATATAAAAAACTGTAATCATTTCAACAGGTATTGTTAACAATGTCAAAAAATTGCTTAGTTATCGTTTAAGATAAGATTGTCTTTCACGTAGTCCGTCAAAGTAAAAGAAACTTTTTGATTTTGAAGGAACCTGGTATTTTTTCCACGAGAAATTGTATACCCTTTCACAAATTCTTTCTTCGATTAGCTTTACTAGGATGGTTGTTAACTGGGTAGCAAGTTTTACAACTAAATACGCGAATTTAAGGAAGAAAGATTGTTAGAGTGTAGCTAAATGTCGTGGGTCGTGGTTAGTGAGTAGAGATCGTGGGTCGTGGATGTGGGTCGTAAAACAAGAGTCTTTAATCAAAATGTCGGTGTCGACAGGCCAAGAACGGAAGCGCGAGTAATGTTTTTCCTTCGACCTATTTTTCAAAACGCTCTCCTTTTAAGAGCAGGGTAATCACTTTTTACTAAAGTTTTAAGTTTTTCGTTTGTTTTACTTACTGCATTATTCAAGGAAAAGACAAAAAAAAAAAAAAAAACGACGACTCGGCTACATAGAGTCTGGACTCTGGAACATCTAAACTTTAGCTAAAACAATTCACAAAGTCTTTAGCAACATCCTCGATCCTCGATCCCCGAATCTTGATTCTTAATCCTCGATCCCGATTTTCCAGGAAACCGCTACGCTTGCAATGTTCATGTCACAAAAAGCTGTCTTCTTCCGTTTCGCTCCCCCCGACCCTTAAACCAGGGGGGGTTAAATTTCAGTCACGATTGCTTTTACCAAGATCCAGAAACTTTTGCCCCATCCCGTACTAAAATTCTCGCTTTAGTCTTAAGAATGAACGTCACCGATCGTTCTTTTGTGGCGTCGGATTACGCGAGGCCTAATTCACGAGCACGGGATCGGAACGATCATTACAATCAGCTCTCACCTAACCTGCGATCAGGCGTTTTAGACAACCCGATAATGCATCTAAATCCCCGGCAAAATGAATCACAGATGTCTGACTGAAGTAAACACCCGTTATAATAGATCGACTCTCGCGACTGAGGACACCCTCGAACGTGTCGGCCGCAATATCTGGAGCTAAGCTAAGAGAGAGCTTTTAATAAACGGTTTATAGTTAATTTAGCTATTAAAAAAAAGCTTCAAAGAGAGCCCTTCATACGGTTAAACAATAATTCAACGTTTCACAGTAACGTACAAGATTATAAGGATTATAAATGGCTACACTCAGAAATTTGCATTGATGAAATTAACCCAGTCTGGCTTTGTGATCCCTTACTTACCACTAGCATGTTCGGTTCGGTCAGTGGAAACGAATTCTATCGGTTTCTGCAATAAGCTGGGCAATCAAACGACTAACGCGATCTTACCTTTGGCTTTTACCTATATGATCTTCGTAAACCAGAGATTCGTGACAAAGTAGGCTACATTCATATTAAAACCAAGGAAAGTACTGGCATGGGAGTAAATGGATCGGACTTCTGGATTGTCAGCTTATGGATCGGCACAAATATGGAGGCGAATGCTCGTTTTATTTATTTGCTTTTTTGTTTGTGTAGACTAATAGCTTTTTTTTCTTTCATTCAAATTGGGGTGAATGTCACGTTTTTTAAAACTTCGACGAGTGTTTTACATGATTAGAAAAAAAGTTGTGTGGAATCAGTTGTTTTCTTTGTGATGGATGGAAGATACCGGATTAGTCCAGAAGATTCCTTGGGTACTCTGAGTCCTCTGTTTCTTGTTTCTCTCCAAGAAATCACCGGAAAAACCATTTGTGCAATGACAAAGATTATAAATTTGAACATTAAAAACTTGCTCTTTGAGGCTGTTCATTGTTAAGCCTATTATTCAAGGATCTTTCAAGGTTGCTTCGCATGTCGAAATTTTACTCTAAGACGGCTTTATCACGACTCAGCTGGCGGCCGAGATGTGGTCTCAATAGATGACTGCTTTCGTGAAGCAGCTCAGGATATATATTACTATTATATTATATTATTTTATTATATGGAGGAGAGTGCTTTACTGGGAACTAAACCACTCGTAGATTCCATACGCCACTTCATCCGGGACCCGAGTGGCGTATTTTCCGTATGTCACCTTTGTGAGTGTCGTATCGTTCAATGACGTCACGATTCTCGCCTTTTGCTTTTGTTGAATTGGTTTCTCCATATAATAAAAAGAACATTACACGTTGGCTCGAAGATATGGATTTTATGTTCTCGTGGCAAGAACAATATCTCACTCGTTCGCTTCGCTCACTCGTGAGATATTGTTCTTGCCACTCGAACATAAAATTCATATCTTCTCGCCACCGTGTAATATCCTCTATATATTATTATGAATTTTGTTTTTAGAGGGCCACTGGGGAGGGAGAATAGTAGAATTTTTAAGATCTTTTATTATGATTACTATTTGTCAATAGGCTTTTTATCATGATTGTTGTAATTTATTATTTTTGTTTTTAGAGGGCCACTAGGGAGAATACTTTTCATAGTAATTGGTGCCACCCTCTTAAAATAAAGGTTATATAGGATGGCAAAAATGAACTTACCAAGTGGTGACGCGTTCGCCACGGTTCCTTCAAGTTTATACTGAGGAAACAGAAATTAAGTTTTGAACCGCTTATAGAAACTTTTACCAAAAACAGCATTTAATATGTGAATCTTCTTAAGATGCAAAAAGAAATCACTAAAACAGGGCTTTTTAAAGAGGAGGCGCAAAGCTTATTGTGTTTCATAACAGTTTTGCAGTTTTAAGTACATGTGTACTCTGTGTTTCGGTGTCGGAGATAATTGTTGTCTGAAACTGCGTAGAGTTTAAAGAACAGCCTTGAATTATGCAAACTCAAATAAAACAGGTTTACATAATGCCAAAGCGTAAGTGAGCGCAGCTTTCAATTTTTGTCACTTGTGGGTCACTTCTTGAAGAAGAAGCCTGTTTAAGGCTTCTGACACTTTTTAAATGTTTTTCAAGTTTTGATAAAATGGCTGACAGTCATCGAAACTGTCAGCATCATTAAGACGTTGAGACTGGCTATGTTTTAAGAACATTTAAATCGACTTGTGGGTCACTTGTTTCGAATAAGATTTCTCCTTGCTCGACCTCGCGAAGAAAAATTAAGGGGCAGCGGAAGATTAGGTGGCAAACTTATGGAGAATCGAGCAATTTTTCAGATAATTGCACTGAAATCATTCAAAAAAATCGATCGTTTTGGTTAACTTAGGAGCAATCCACACCGCAACGACGCAATTATTTACTTACTGCACAAGATTTGCCATTGACAATGTTGAGGATTAAAAGCTAATTCTTGCCACTTGTTTCAAAATAAAAGAACCCTCCCTATTAATTTTAACACGCTAGTTTTTGCAATCAGTCGCGGTGAGACGCCAAGTTTTCTCGAAACATTTCGTAGAACAGTTCGTTTAGCTATTCTATTTGATGAACGGGCCAGTTTGTGAAAGACACGGTTGTTAAAGACAAATATTGTTCTTGTTTTTTTGTTTTGCAGAGCTAAAGAACAAACTATGTCCTAAAGTATCCTTATTAGGTGCATCGGACAGCGTGAAAAATCGAATCAATGTCGCGCGCAAATTTTTCGCCAGCCCTTTAACACGTCATTGTAACGAGCACTAAAAACCGTTGCGTTTCATTTTGAAGGAGGTTTTGCGCTCGGCGCTACGTACACTATGTAGCGCCGAGAATTTTCCGTGATTTCCTCGCGAGTATGTCCTCTAATTGGGACCAACCCGTACAAGTAACGTTTCGAGGTGTATCTCTCGCTAATGAGGAACTTAGTTTCAAGAAAGCCTCTTTTGTTATCAATCCTCGTTCGGACATCCATCGCTACTGGGAAACTTTTAGCTCTGTTTGTATTTTCGTAACTTGCTTGATCGTCCCTTTTCAAGCAAGTTTCAATTCGGAATTTGCGACATTATGGGCTTTTGCCTACATCTGTGACGTGTTATTTTTCTTGGATATGGTGCTGAGATTTTGTGTTGGATATTTCAGCAAAGGAAACCTTATCACCGATAAATCATTTATCCGTAAACGCTATCTTCGCGGCAAGTTTTTGCTGGATTTACCGTCTATCGTCCCCTTGGATTTCTTAGTTTTCGGAGTTGGAAAACACCTCAGATGGCATCATACCTTGTCTTTGCTGAGATTAAACCGGGTTTTGAGAGTTTACAGACTCTTGTCGTTTTTCGGTAAGTTCACTCTGTAATACTGTAACGGTTTGAATTTGTGATTTGTTTAGTATTAAATATTGTTTTTTTATTACTTAGGATAATATCACCTTCAATTTAAGGCGCTAGCGTTAATAACATCGTAGTTTTTGAGGATATCGCCTCTTCGTAAAGACTTTAAAGAGCAAAATACATCAACGGAAGAAAAACACGCGCGTGCATAGTTTAAAACCTTCGCGTGCAACATAGCAACTTCACACGCAAGCAACTCCCTGGCAACGTAGTTCGCAACATCCACTAGCATTTTATATCTGTACGGCTTTGCTATGTTTCTCCAGTTGTATAAATCCATCGTCCATCGCTTACAAGAAATTGTAGCAAACTCTTGATTGTGCATGATAAATATAATTGAAAAATTTGCCAAAAGCTATATTGGGCCCAACTCAATATATAACCCATTCTTGCCTCATTCAAACTAAGCGTCAAGGTTATTCATAGGTTTTAAAGAAACTGTTTAATTAGTGTCTAAATCAAGTTTAAGAATTAAAATGCAACCACCATTTTGTACGATTTACTAGGCGGTAGTGGTCTTTTGCTTTCGATTTTTGACAAGCCTTGTTTCATGGTGCTTGCATGTAAGAAAAAACAACAACATCAACAATAACAACAACAAAACACCAGACGCTCTTTAATTGAGTGTCAGTGTATTTAGCAAGAAAATACGTGAGGACCCTGCCTTTATGTCTCCTCTACTGGAAACAAGACCGCCAATGTTGGCGTTGTTTATTATAAACCGCTTGCAGGACAGAGGAAGTAGCTTCATTTCTTAGTAGTCTTAGTTATTTTAAGACCCTGAGTAATTGTCCGGTCCGGAGATCGAACATGCGACCTTCCGCTCTACAACCAAGCGCTCTAACGACTGAGCTAGTCCTGCCATAATGGATTACCAGGCTATTTCCAAGTAAATTCCAAAAGGCCTCAAGTTGAAAAATGAGACTATGTACACTTTGCACTTACATTCGCTCAGGAATGAACGCCTGGACAATCTCGGGTTAAGAAAAATCGATTCTCTTTCTTCATTTGATGAAAACGTAGAAACAATATAAGGTCTTTAATAAGACTCAAAACTAAAACTTTTTTAATATTCCTAATTTTTAGGGTCACGAGAGAACGAACTCGGGACTAACACGTCTCTCATCCGGGCTATTAAATATGCTACGATCGGTACAATCACAGTTCATTTGATGTCTTGCGTGTGGTATTCACTGGCATGTCCAAACATCGGAGCAGCGGACACCTCATGTGATCCTAACAGCTGGGCAATGAAACTTAACACAGGTGAATCATTCTATACTTTCGTTTTAAGGGTACCTTACTAGACCAATATAAAAATAAAAAAAATGAAAAAAATTTTCTCCTTTTTTCTTGTTTTTGCATGCAAGTGAGATACCACTGATCGATACTTGGCGATTCATCTTGATACTTTTACACCGAAATATAAGGGCCCAGTTGTTTGAAAGCCGATTAGTTTTTTCTCGGATAATTTTCTCTATTCGTTTTAGAGCATCCAATTAAAATTAACAGCATTAATTTGCCTTTTAAGCTTTCATATCTAGATTCAAAATTCGCACTAACCCTGGGTTATCAAGACCTAGTTAATTTTGATTAACCCGGAAAAGAGACTTTTATTAGCTTATATTTTATCCTCTTAATTAATGAAATTCATCTCCTATAAAAAATACTCTAATCGTGTACTCATGTTCATTTTTGGATGAAAAGGTTTATGGAAGCATTTACCTTATCATAGAAAATTAACGCTTGTGTTTATTAAGGTATTAAAAGAAAACGTAACTTAAATTAGCATCGATGGATGGAAAAAACAACGTTTTCTATTAATTGAAACCAACGCGACATAAAATGAGTAGAGACAACAATGTTAGAAGAACTTTCCCCAAAGGAAGGGCTTTAGTTAAGCGAAGGAATTCAGCATCTTTTAGCGTTCTACGTGCAGTCAAGTGATACCGGTCCATCACCCACTCATGAAATAACGCTTTTTACTAGAAATCGGCACCAAAAAAATGTGAATTTAGGTCACAGAAATTAAAAACCCATTTAATTGCTTAATTTTGTTAATGAACGTAAGCAAAATCACGAAGCACTAATTTCCTAAAATAAGCTATCGAATTAATCATTTGCCTTCTGTACCATTTAAAAAAAAGAGTCGCATTGGATGATCATTTAAGTTCTCAAAACGCCAAAAATAAGCCTAAAATGTAGAAATAAACTTTAGCCCTCCTAAAGTTTGGGTGTCAGTTCTTCCTTTCTGTGTAACTTTGGTAGAATATGTGGTCATTTTAGGGTTCATATGGCACAGTTGGGGCTGCCTGTGCTTACTCAAAGAATTTTCCCTTCGCACTTCGCACTGGCCACAACTTCGCATTTTTTTCTTTTCATCTTTTTTCAAAAACAGGTATAGAGCTTGTTGGAGTTTGGAAGAAATACGTTCTATCACTGTACTGGGCAACGGCAACAGCAACATCCACCGGGTAAGACCACAGTCACTTGGTGCACATGAAACGTAATACAGTTTTTTATTTATCAGTAGAAATTATCAATCACAATCATTATCTCAATAACATCATCATCCTCATTGCCTCTCCTCAAGAAAGGAGTTTGAAGGACTATTTTAGCCTTTTATAGGCTTTCAGTTATTGACGACAACAGATACAAGTTTATCACATGGTCGCCTACGGAAACCCATTCTCGAAAACCACTACAGCTAGCACTAGTTGCGACCACCTTCATGAAATTCCCAAGGTGGTAGCAGAGGTAGCCTGCGAATACAGTCGTCTCTCTTTTTCTCTTCGCCGCTAGGGACTTTTCGCTGGAGAGAAAACGAAGGAAAAAAATGAAAAGAAAAGAAAAAGCGAAACGTCCCTTGTAGCGAGGAAAGACGGGTGTATTTTTAAGCTGCAAGGGAGGTCGCTTACAAGAGTATCACTGTGGGCCGAGTTAGCCAATACAATCCAATGTTAAACGAGAACACAAAAGCGAGCGGAAAAGTCTGGACACAACTTCCTTTGCTCAATTTCCCGCTTTGCCACTGGTCAAGATGGTTTTGATTTCTACGCGACCAATCCCCTGAGTTATGCATAAGTGATGAGTTCAAACAATAGAACTGATAATAATAATAATAATAATAATAGTTCTAATAATAATAATAACGTTTAAAATTTTATCATTGTAAAGGTGAAGGTAAAGCTCCTTATGTTACGTCAGTAACTCGTAACAACGGTGCGCTTATTTTACTCCCTCTCTCCATCAGTGCTCAGTTTTACAGCAATATTTTATAGTCACTTTAAACTACACGGAAAAAAAATGAGAAGGCGAATCAATGATTCTAGTAAGATCACGCCTGGGAATCAAACTCGGAATCTCGCGCACAGAAGGCTGCTCATGCGCACTTACCCACTGTGCTCAGTTCCTTGTTTGTCTTAATAATACCGCACTAATTATACTCCTTGTAATAAAACCACAATCAGAAAAGCAACTTTTAAATGCAGACATTTCGAAAACAGTAACAAAACTTGGATTTAAAATATCCGTTTTTGTTTCATTACCAGCTATGGGGATCTACACGCCGTGACCGAAGAAGAAAAATGGTTTTCAGTGTGCGCTATGTTAGTCGGAATCGGACTGTTTTTTGGTTTTATCTTGGGTGGAATGGCTTCCATGCTGACTAACTTGGATTCACAACGAGCAAGATATATACACCATCTTAACGTCATCAAGGATCATATGGTACGTACTGTGTCTTTTTTGATTAGTGAGTATTGCAAAAGAAAATTAGGAAATTTTTGTCAAAGAGTCCGCGGAACCTGCAATGTATACTTGGAACCGTAATTTGTCCTTTCCTATGAGGACGTGGGGTGCTGGGACTCGTTTCTCTAAAGTCTCGGTAACATTTCAAGCTCGAAATCAAATATCCCGATCAAATACTAAAGAATAAGAGCGCAGGTTCTTGATGATCAAGATCGATCTTGAAAAAAAAGAAAATACTGAACAGCACAGACATTCCGGGCCCGTTATATAATTATTTATTGAGTCTTTCAAGAAATGAGTTCCCGGGAGTTTTTCTTGCTGAGAGTCGCTTATTTCGTAGCTATGATAAAATTTAGCTGGAGAGGCAGGGCAAGTTCGAAGGGGTTGCATATTTAAAGTTGTGATGGTCAACTAGAAACTGAAGTGAATTCAGGTGCTCCTGGAAATCATAATTGATAATGTGCTATGGTTATGAAGCTTAGCTAAGCTTATCAGATTCCTTCACTTGTTGCTGTTAGCTTGATTGGACTTGACCGTGTACAAAGTTGGATAGCATTCCTATGACATCGCATTAATTTATTCAGACACAATTTGTGGACGAAAATTTAACGGATGGTGCACGGTCCTGGGAGCTCTCAACAAAGGCTAAGAAGCACCATTGTTTCTAATGTTTAGCTGCCTTAAATAATCAGTTTCCCCTTTCCTCCTTATAACTATGTTGAAATGGATCTGGTGAGTGAGGGTGCCCTTTGGGTATTCTACTCGTCTTTAATTTGTCAACCTCACCTGCAACAATCCCGCTTGTAAACATCTCTTCCCAATTAGCTGCCCATGTGTCTCCGTGGATGATACCTTACCATCCTTAAGCTCATTCAATCCCTTTAGTTTATAAAGTTTCACTTTCATTCATCAGTTCCCTTCTTTTTCTACTGCAGAACGACATGAAGATCTCGTCTTCTATACGCTCCAGAGTGATGGCCTACTACGAATACCTGGTAAAGACAGCCTTCTAATTTTTAGGTAGCATGCCGGCATCATATAGCTGGCGGTTTTGATGGAAGGATGGAACAGGGATTTTTCTATCCTAATCCAACAAATCCACCTGCTGCACAAGCTCCATTCTAAACAATCACTTTTTTATTTAAAAATCACGTTCAGTTAGCTTTTTAGGATTTCCTGCTTAGAATAAGGTATCCAAAATGATTTAACTGAGTGTACGTATTTACACATTAGGGAGATTTAGAGTGATGTTTATTGCAAACTGTAAACGTCAGATTCAAGTTCATAATTTCTCAAAATAGAAAACGTGCAGCTAAAACCAGTCCAAAACGATTGTTATGGACAAAACTAACGCGAAGTAATTAATTTTGGGGTAGAGCCTTGATCAGTAAAGCACAAGTTAAGGGGAAACATGGTCACTTGATACAAAACGTGACCTAAAATCTCTTTCAAATGAGGCATATAAATGGTGTCTTACAAAGGCAATTGTGCTGTAATCGTGTTTTGTCACCCGAGATAGCCGGATGAAACAATCGCGGTGAAAACTACAATTTGGGAATGATAAGTAGCAAGTAAGTAGGGTGAGATGGGGAGTTTAAGAGCTTAAGCAACGACTACGGCGACGGCAACGAGAACGGCAAAAATTATAAAAGTAGTAGGTTTAGATTTGCAAAAACACAACTCAGCACGCGCTTTAAGCTTTTTTGTACATTTCTTTGCCGTTGTTGCACGACTACGACAGGAAACGTCCTAATATCACGTTTTATGAATGACGTGAACACGAGAAAAAGATTAGATTTTTCTTTTTCAGAACTTAGATACAATATAATTCAAATCCAGAAAAATTCGCCCAAAATTGAACAAGATGGAAAGCGAAGAAGTTCGAAACAGCCCGAATTCACTTTTTTGTGACGTATTCGTTGCTTTCGCTGTCGTAGATTCTAAAGCTCCCAGTTGGCAAAGGCGACGGCAACGTGAACGTCAAAAAACACCGGGTTTGATTTTTAGTTAGCAAAACAACGACTCTGCACGTTTATCACACTGTTACGACATGGAATTTTCTTATAACTTCACGCTTCATAGAAAACGTAAACACAAGACGGTTTAAACTGCACGAGCTGTGTTGTGTTTATTGCATGATTGCATCCATTCTTTTAAAAAGTTTTTCTAGTTAAACTTGCTGACATTGTGATACATTTTACTTTTCAGTGGACTCATAATAGAGGCGTAAGTGGAGTCGGCATGTTCGATGATTTACCGCTAACGTTTCAGGCTGAATTGTCCCTTATGATCAACAAGAAAGTTTTGGAAAAGGTATTTAATAAACTTTTATAAACTCTTTTTATCCATTGGCTGATAAAACAAATAACGAATACTTGGCGAAACCATTTTTCAAGGTCATATACGAAAATCACTGTAATTGAATATCTGTATATTTGATCATTTGCAGGCGCCTTTGTTCAAGGGCCTTAACCCTGGCTTCAAGCGCATGCTCTCTTTGGTTATCCGTCCAGTTTTCTACATGCCCAATCAGATTATAGCCAGCAGAGGAGACATAGGCCATCACATGTTTTATATTCATCGAGGGCGCGCAGAGGTAAGTTGGTTTTACAGCCATCTCATGGGCCAAGTACTTACAAATTTGGCTGCAATTTGGGAGTTATTAGAGACATCTTTTCTGGCGATATACATGTATCATACGAGAGCATGAATTGAACAAATATCTGTAACTGACAAAAATGAATTAAAATTACTACAAAGGAGAATCGACCTGTTATTGAAAGGTAAATGTTACATCGGGTAGATTCAGCAAAGGAAACCGAAATCACAGTGATGCCGATGGTGCTTGCAGAGTTTAGAAACCGCTTTTTTGACCATTGGCAAACGGTAACCATATCAAAGAACCTGAAGTTTTGTCTGGTTCCTTGGGCGCTATTTCGCTTTCTCGTTTGACGTTGCTTTGTCTTAAAAGAAATCTACTTTGCGTGTACTTTTTGCTCAAGCTGAAATAGGTTCCCAAATAAGCACACCGAAATATCAAAAGCAGGCAAAAGTGGACCGCAAATTGTAACGTTTAGACTTGACACAAGTTAACCGCAAGAGCGTTGAAGGCACGAGGAACGCCTGCGCGCGACGCGTTTCCCACCTGACCACCTAACTAGCAGAAGCCGAAAACGGGCTTTGAAAAAGTCTAAATGACATTTCATGCTTTTGTTTTTCGTTGGATATGTTCTAGTGCGTTTTACATTTTTTCTCCAAAGATTCTTTGCGAAAACGATGATGAAGTCTTGGTAACTTTGAAAGAGGGAAAGTTATTTGGCGAAGTAAGTAAATAAGTCCATAAGCTCGACAAAGGCAATTTTTAAGAATCATTTGTACTTTTCTCGGGAAAAGAAAGGGGGATATCTTATGGGCGGAACGTGAAAGACTTGTCCAATATTTTTCAATTTGGCCATTTAGAATCAGTCCCCCTTTTAAATAGTAGAAAGCAGAAGAAAATTGATTCATCAAAAGTACGAAAACAAGCTAACTAAAGACATGAAGTAAAATTTCTTAGGGCGATTGAGTCTGTTGTAAACAAAACAATCCGCTTCACCGGCCCTCGAAGAGCTACTTATCGGGTAGACCCCTGAAACAAAAACTTTTATCATCTGACTGATTCCGCCCCAAGGATGTTAAGGGAATCCTGTGTCCTGATAGACTACTCGAGGAGACTGAAGATTGGCCTCTCTTTCTCGAAATGTAATGAAAAAAACCCTTTTTTAACCTTATTATAGCTTGAAATAGCAGGTCTTGTGCGCTTAATATGTGCTTTTATGGAGGAAACAAAGAACTTGGCCAATACCAGCCATCTTCATCATCCAAGTCCCAGCATATATGTATTTGGCTTGCTCATACTTATTTCTCAGTTTTTCATGATTGTATTCTCTTATATTAGGTAAGCATGGTATACAATCTCCCAAGGTCAGCTTCTGTACGCGCAGCCACACCATGTATTATCTTTTTACTGGATCGCGCGGATCTTAACAAGGTTCTTAAGCATTATCCTGAAGGTTAGTGAGTGTTTCCAGATTGAGCAAAACAAACACAGAATTGCTACAAATTTAAGCTCTTTTGTGATAACAATGAATTTATTTTCTACTTACTGTCAAGAGAAGTGCAGAGAATATTGAACCGGACAGTAGGCGACACCTTTCACGATGTCCACAGTACATAAACATCAAGACCTGTCTTACCCCAGTCACGTCTTGAGTAAGACGCGAACTTCTCGTACAAATTGCGCATTTGGTCGGAGATAAGACTAAACCTACCTAAGAAGTGTCTTATGTTTCCTTTTAAACCGATTCTTAATTAAAGCTCGTTTAAGCTAAGGCAGAGAAAACCTCGTACATACTCTTATGTTAGATGCGAACGCATAGCACGCTTGCGTTATTTCAATACGCGTCATATTGGAATTCCGTTGCTACAGGTAACATTCACACGAAAACGAGTCTTATTTTAAAGTTACTGAGCATAGACCTTGATAATGATGGGTAACACAGTAAACTTAGAACCTCTGTTGCGGACGGGAAAGAGATCCTAGGATCTTTAGGAGGCAAAGGCGGTTTGGAGACAGCCCATTTACTTTGCGGGGTGTTTTAATGACTCCCGTACAGGTAAAATATTGGCTTGGAGAATTACTCTCGAGGCATTTCCTAGTGTCCGATAACGTTTTCAGCAAGTATGGCTAGGAGCATTAGATGGCTGGTTGCACACGATGGCCAGTCACGTGACGCGTTTTGCATTTTTCCGAGAAGCTGCTAAAAATTTGTAGCCTACTAGTTAATTTGAAATTTTCTATATTGGAACCAGCCTGAAAATAAGCTCCAGACCAGTAATTGTTGTTTATTGGTGTTTATTTGGATTAATCGAGTAGTTTTTCTTCAAGTTTTATATTCAGTGTAGAAATATCTCTTAACTTTCAGTGGCTGAACAGCTGTATTTAGCAGTCGAACATCGATGTGACATCAACAACTTGCAAGTGGGAAGCGACCAAAATGTTTACCTGGATATGGAAAATGAGGAAGCAGAGCAATGGTTAAGGCAGAATGTGGTTAGTATGATTTTATGTTAGTAGTATACTTAACTGGCCATCGTTCCACGGATCACTGATTAAGAATTTGGGAAGAAGGACGGCTTGTCCGTCTCAAATATCGCGAAACCCTAAGTTGCTTGTCTCTTTGCTGTTTTGTTATTTATGTCTATAAGAATTGGACTCATTGTTCTGTGTATGAACAATGAGGCGGATCTAGAGCATTAGCCAGGAAAGATATCGGGAAAGAGGTTGGGTGGGTGGGCACCTCAAAAATACCTACAAACTATGTCTAGTGACTAACAGCCCCCCCCCCCCCCCCCAATACCCCAATCCCTCACACCATTTCTCTGGGAAAACACGCTTCCTTAAAAATTGGAAAATTGTGAGATATCCTTGAAAAGTCCTTGCATTTTTCACAGTCGCAAATATATAACTTTGTGTCAATTCCGTGCTTTTCTCACATTCAGCGCTTAATCAACTCCCGTGGAGCAGTTTTGGCCAGTTTGAATAGCGTGTAGATAAATGTAGTGGCAATGTAGTGATCACTGCATTTTCAACAGTCGCGAATACATAAATTTGTGTCAATTCCGTCCTTTTGTCACATTCAGCGCTTAATCAACTGCCGTGGAGCAGTTCCGGCCAGTTTGAATAGCGTGTAGATAAATTTAGTGGCAACGGATCTCTCGACTATGAAATGTACCTAAAAGAACTTGTTGTTCTTTCATTATCCTTTTCCAATTTTAGCGTAAATATTTTGACCGTTAATTCTCATTTATAAGCCACGTGACGAAAATTTGAGCTTCTAAAATGTCTCTCCAAAGGAGACAGTGTTGAATCTGGACAAGACTTCTTTATTACCCAGATTCAACACAGTCTCCTTTAGAAAGCACTCACTCAGGCATATGGGCCCAAAGGTAAGGAGTTCTGTTCCTAGTAACGTGAAAAAAGCTTTCACGTTGTACTCCTTCAAATATAACATCAGAAAAGTGGATCTTAGCATGCTATTAGATGACAATAACTGCTCTAACTGCTCTCTTTGCACTTCTTAATCTTTTATTTATTATTTTTTTATAAGATAATGGATACATTTGTACATATTGTATATAGTTCTCTCGAATTTCTCACTTGCTTATACTGTACATAGTTTTTCTTCATTTTAATTAATTTATTAATTGATTTATTTTTTTAAATTTATTTTAGCGTCCCCACTTAGTAGTTATACACCGCTATTACAGTTTTGACACTTTAATAAAGGTGTCATCATCATCATCATCATCATATTGCTAAGCCCATTTAGCTACATTTGAAGTCCAATTTTCAGGATCATTGACAGTGGCGAATCCAGACCTTCAGATAAATGGGGATGGGGGGGGGGGGGGGGGAGGGGGGGAGATAGTCATGCCTCAAGTGGCCTAAGTCGTCAATTTTCATTTGTTGTTACTTGAAGTAATAGCTTCATTGTGAAGAAACATGGGATCTTTTTCATACATCCTTGCCCATGTTCACACTTCATGAATCTTGTAATATCCTACTATATAAAATGGATTCACTGTAAAGAAAGCGTGTAGATGAGACGTCAAGGTTACGGAGTATCTTCATTCAAAAAACTCGCCCCTCAGACTTCTTTTCTTTAACAAAAACCGGCCAATCGTTTTGTCATTTGTAGTGACCTATGGCTTTGTCCAAATATTTTGCAGGGCTACAAGGAACAGGCGGAACCAAGGAGGTATCTAGAAAATCTGTTTATCGTTATATAAAAGGAGTCGACTTCTCTTTACTCAGACCGTAACTAATTGCATTTTATAATAAATTTGTTTGTGATTGAGAATGGCAACTGAAAAGGTTATAAAAAGACTGTTGTTTCATGTGTATCCCACGTGTAGCCCTACCCTCCCCCCCCCCCAAAGAAGCTAGGATAAAGTGGCCGAGGGCGAGGCTACTCGTAGGCTATTTCTTGTAGTGTAATGAGTATTCTTGCCTTGAGTGAAAGCGAGGCTGTAAATAACCTAGTTTTGAAAGAAACCTCGCTGCTTTTAAATGTAAACAAGTTCCTATGCATATGAATGGCTCTGAGGTTTATAGCGAAGCAAGTCTCCGTCAGCCACGCTTCAACTCGTAGGCTAGGTTACTTAGCATATAACTGTAAATTCGTCCGTTATATAAAAGGTTTATCTCTGATTACTACATTTTTTCAATTTTAGCCTCTTATGGAAGTTGAGTCATTACGTCATAAAGCCCGAATCGTTGTTCGCTCTAATGTGGGAACGAATAGTTCTCGTGGTACTCATAACCATCTGCTTTGTGTATACGTTCGTGGCCTCGTTTTCGATCAGCCTTCACGCCATTGGCTACGGTGAGACTATCGGCTCGCAAGTACTACTAGTCATCACTTACTTGCTGGATGTTGTTCTTCTGGCCGACTACCTTTTGAGGTTTAACATTGCTTCTGAAACAACAACAGGTAATTGGGCGAATTTGTCATGTGCATTCAGGTAACCTTCCTGTTAACACAAGCTGAGAAATCAGGCAATCAAGGACAAACTGGAGAGAGTTTTTGTGAAAATAATACATGGTCCGCTTTCCTTCAATAAGAAATAGTATGTAAGTTTTATATCGGAATTTAAGTAGGAGCTTTCTCTGAGCAATTTATTTCCACCATAACAAAACTATGGCCCCGTTCACACGTATCTATTCTTGTTTGAAAGCGGGCTATTTTTTGCCTCCGGTTTGACCTATCGTCCACACGTGTCTGGTGAACGCGAATCAAGCATCTCCTGGATAGGAAAACACTTTTGTTAGTAATAAATTCATTTGTCTTTAGTAAACTCCAATATTGTTCAACTGTCTGGAGTAATACCAGCAGCAGCAATATTGACAAGTTACAAAAAGTCCAAAACTTTGCTGGACGAATTATTCTGGGACTAAGAAAGTATGACCATATTTCGGATGGGTTGCGATCGATGAAATGGCTTCCTATTAGAGAGAAACTCATTCTAAATGACGCTACTATGATGCACAAATGTATTAACAAGCTTGTTCCAGACTATCTTGCTGATATGTTTAAATCACGTTCTCAAGTCCATAATAGACAAACTCGATCATCTGGTGCTTTGGATATACCTTTATGTCGCCTGTCAACAGGGCAGCGCTCCTTTGCTTTCAGAGGAGCAAAACTCTGGAACTCCTTGAATGATAATATTAAGTCCTTAAAATGCCCCAGGAATTGTAGGCGTCATCTTGCAAATGTTTTATTAAGTTGATATATTTTTTGTAATTATAATATTATTGTACTTACACATTTAATTAATTTATATAAATTTGTATTTTTTATTTTATTGAGCTGAAAAGCCCACTTAGGGAGCATCAATAAAATGTATGTATGTATGTATGTAACGCGGTCACCCAAAACGCATCCTTTCAAAAACGCTCTCCAGAGTAGAAACGTTTGACAACGCCGGCTTCTCGTTTACGCGTGGGCCGACGAAAATGGAGCTTTTTTTTAACACGATGATGACATACATTATATACTTCTAGCATGACGCATGCTCCGAAAGGCATGCTATCGTATTTCCATCGTTAAACGTTTTACGAGTAGGCGGGAGAAAACGATTCGAATACGCTACGTCTGGATGCGTATTTTATTGTTTTTCTTTTTTGTAGAAAGGACCTAAAACACATCGCATATCCTGATCTTTCTTGTCTTGTTCATACGCAATAAATATTCCTGAAATTTTTCTGACGTTCGCAGTTTTGGTGGTTGGGAGCTTTAGCAACGACGGCTGCGACGACAGCGAAGACGTCACTAGTAAAAAGTCATCGCGTTTTTTGAAAGTCTGTCGCGATTATTTTAAATTGCTTGCATGAAATGTCAAATGTAGGTAAATTTTTGCCAGGAATTCGTTGGGTGCCGAACTTAAGTTTATGTGCGTTTATGTCCTCCATAAAACGTCCTGTGAAGCAATTATGTGGTGACTGAAAAGAAATGTACAAAAAGGGTGTGCCAGTTGGACATGCGCGCTGAGTTGCTATTTTGCTTAATAAACCTATTGCTTTTTCGACATCCTCGTTCACGTGGCCGTCGTCATCACGTAAATTCCTTGTAATATCGGACAAAGCTGATACGACAATGAAAGTAGGGTATCTATAAATAAGATGTAGGTTAATTATATCAGGCAAAAAAATCAACATCAGATCTAGAAGAGAATAGCAACACTGGTTGTTGGATATTAATATCAGACGAATGATATCCGCAAGCCTCGGTACCAGGCGCAAAAACGGAAATGGAAAGGAGTAGAAAAAAAGCAAAAGGGAAACCCCTCTTCCCAAATCCCTTCCCCTTCCCTCTTCTCCCCCTCCCTCCCATTTCGACATAGCCTGCGTAGCAAGCGTTCCCAGTCGAGTTATAGCGCCAAAGTTAGAGCGGGAACAAAAAAAAAAAATAGAAGGAGGTGGGGGGGGGGGGGGGAGGGGAGAAGGGGAAACGCTGTTTCCTTCGCTCCCTTTCTCCTCCCCCCTCATTCCATTTTTTTTGCTCTCGTCCCAACTTTCTCGACGAACTCGCGCGGAAACGCTTGCTATGCAGGCTAATTTCGACACCCCGACGCCTGGCACGCATGCTAGTTATCCGCTGACCCTCTAATAATAATTCTATGTGCCATTCCTCTATTTCATTCTTACTAAATTATATCAGGAAAATTAATTGATGGTCTACAAAATGTGAACGATGATGTATTAAATCCTTATCGTTATTTCCATTTGCTTTAGAACTCAAGGAAATACGAAAGTCTTACAAATGGAGCCTGTTTTTCTGGATTGACTTGTTGGCTATCCTGCCGATTGAGGTCTTCGCCCCTTCTGGGACTGATTTTCACAATAGATGGCATTATTTCGCTTTCCTGCGCCTGAATCGACTTATAAAAGCCATCCGGGTAAGATAGCCCGGCTGGGACACCCTCTCGCTTTCACTACTCTAGCTACTGATTTTCATTTGCAAGTTGACGCCGTTATGATGCGCAATGATGAGTCGTTCTACCTACTGTACCTTAGCACAATTTCTATTTTGAAATTCTAAAACAATGTTAATGCAGAATTCTGAATAACTTTCTAGTTGAGGAAATCTGCGCGCTCCAATGAATGTTAAATGTCTGAAGTTTTTTTTGGCACAGTTATCATATCAATAAAAACTGATACTATATAGACATTTCAGCAAAAAATATCAGCAAAATTTTTCCCTATACGCGTTTTCTTTGATAGGTAGGGCCCAAAGCGTTTTTCTGGCAAAAAAAATACCGCAAGCTAAATCGGATTATTTTATTCTATTCCCAAATCATAGCTGTAATTCTTTTCAACTTTTTGTAACCATCATGTTAAAACTGAAAATGCTATGACGAAAGTTCGTCAAAGTTCAATGCGCGTTTTTCAGTTTTGATTAAGAAAAAGCGGCTGACAACTCTCACACAAGACTGTGCTTTGACTGTTGTCTAGACACCGAATAGTGGGTGAAGGAAATATGGTGTAAACGAATCTTTTATTCATGAAATTATTCGATGGAAAATATCAAAAAATTTTGTAGTACTTAATTATTATCCGATAAACAATTTGTTTTTAACAGCAGTAATTCTCCTTGTTTTCTCGTAATGAATTATCAATGACTTTCCAAGAAGTATCCCCAAAGAACAAATTTCACGTGGTCTTTTCCAGATCCCTCGTTTCTTCACCAACTTAGAGAACAGCCTGAGTTATAGCATCGGTAAAGTGCGAGCCTTAAAGTTTACAATTTATATCATCTTGATCACTCACATCAGTGGCTGTGTGTGGTTTCTGGACGCCTGCTATGGGAAAGAGTAAGTTGACAACTTAGCTGCTTTAAGCCAGCGAAGCTGGTGATTTGTTTGGCGAGAGGGCAAATGAGCGGCGAAGCTGTGAAAACGCCCTCGAACTATCGGCAACTTCTTCGAGAAAAAAATTCTCCTTGTTCGCGCCCTATTCTCCTCGCGGCTATGCCGCTCACTTAAGCGCTCGACAAACCAAATCTTTAGCTACGCAGGTGACTCTTTAAATCCCACCCTATCCTGATGAGTGGCTATGAGTACCAATTTAATAGGGCATGAAACCGCCCAAGTGCAGATTAAGTATTGATAGAGGTGAGAATATGTGAGGTTTCATATCTTAGTCATCGAGCCCATTAAATAGCTTTATTCCTGGTCCCGGTTGTCCAAAGGTAAATAGTGCTATCCACCGGGTAAATCACTGTCCAGTGGATATTAGGAAAACCAGTTGCGTTATCCACTGGACAGAAACTTGTCCGGTTGATGGCGCTTTCCAGCTTTTAAAAAACTGGGGCCTGTGCCACGCTGCCCTGCAATTCAAAGATACCTTGTACTCCCCCAAATTTTTAGAGACCCAATTGCACTGCATACTTGTCGTTTGCATGTGTTTTCAATAAGCCGACTACACAAGCTGGAATTACATCAGCTCATTTCCCTCAGGGAGTAAATACTCAACTTATTTTATTTTAATCCTAGATGCCATGATGGAAGCTGGGCGCAACACATTGGGCGAAGCGGAACAAAAGCAGGTCTTACTGACTACATCGCCAGTCTTTACTGGGCAGCGGCTACAATGTCCTCGACAGGTTACGGAGACATCCACGCCTACAATACAGAAAGCCAATTGATTGCCACAGTGGTCATGCTCGTTGGTTTGTTACTGTATGGCTATTGTCTCAGTAGTATCGCCGCCACACTCGCCAACTCGGCTGCTCCTAAGTAAGTTAAAAAAGCGTTTAGAGAGGAAATAGAGATGCTTACGCCTAATCGTTCACGGTATTTTAGGCAATGGTTGAACTGCGGGAGTTACACATAAATGTACCAAAGTTTTAGATTTCAATAATTTAAAAAAAATGTTCATTAATTGCGTCAGACGCCATATAAGTTAGCAAGAACCTTAAGATCTGATAACGGTGACGCCAGTTAAAACGTAACCGTAAACAGCTGTCTTAAGCTTCTTTCTCATCTTGAACTTGGTCATGGCCCTTAAGAATTCAATTTGAGGAAAGCTCGCCTGAAGGTGACAGATTAACCCCGATGGAATAATGCCATTAAAATCCAATGGACGCGAATTTACTTTATAATAATAATAGTAATTATGTGTCTTTCTTGTTAATCAGATGAAAATTGATAATTAACAGGTTAATTATTTTACAGAAGCGCGCACTACGAATAGTAAGCAAATCTTGGTATGATCCCCAGGACCCGATCTTCAAGGAGCAAAAGCTCTTGAAATGGTCCAAAGTTTTAGAACTCTCTGAATGCTAAGATTACAGATGTTCAGTCCTCCTTCCTTCTTATACAAGGCTAGTTCCTCAGATCTTAAAAATATGGAACTTCATTAGAACTTGATGCTCAGTTGTTTCTGGCATTGAATGGGTTTAGGATTGTCTTAAAGGGGCACCTTCAACCAGTGTGCATTGCAGTCGTGCACTTAACCGAAATCATTTGCTGTAATGCAGAAATTGCAAACGTTCTGATTTAGTTTGAAAATCGTATTGTATCTTCACAACCTAAGGAAATAGCAGGTTGTGATACCCTTTTTAAAAGAAACATAGATACAAACCTGTTATCAAACACCGAAATCATGTTCGCGATTTCTGTATTACAGCAAATGATTTCGGTAAGTGCACGACCGCAATGCACACTGGTTGAAGGTGCCCCTTTAGGACCTGCAGTCTCCCTTCCATTTTAGGGTAGAATTTTTTGCAAAGATGGCAGCTGTGCAGCAGTTTATGACAGAGCAAAACCTCAGCAGATCATTAATGGTGCGAACTCAGAGCTACTTGTCAATGCTATGGAGAGTGCACAGGTACACCAACAATTGAACGTACAATCTTTAAATTATAAATAAAAATTTGTGATGTACAATCAAACCTTTATTCAGCAGCCACCCTATATTGAACAGTCACTCGCCAAAATCCCGGAAAACGTTCTCCTTAATTACTGTAAAATTGTCCTGCATTAAGCGGTCAGGCGCGGCCACCTTTTCCGAGGTCCGAACGAGTTATGTTTAATTGTCTTCACCCCTTTTACAAGTGCAACGGTGACTTTGACATGATGTACCAACTGGTGCAAAGATACGCTGTGTATGCCCTTATTTTTTTTTAATTTTTGGTACAAGTAGAGGTAAAAACAGTTTGAGGCCAATTTGTCGTAGGATAGATCCTTCACCACCTTCATTTTTTTCAAAGAAAACCGTAAGTTACTGAACATGCCGCAATGCGTTTGCTTGTCGCTCCTTTGGGCACTTGCTACGCAGTCTCGCAACTCAGGATTCCGTTTAAAAACTAACAAGGAATGTTTTTTAGGGGTGAAGCCATTCCTGGAGGAAAGCGTCTCATTGAGGATATGCCACTAACACTTCAACAGGACGTCACCTATGAAGAATCGAAGAATGTTCTAGAAAGGGTAATCCGCCTTTACAACTCATGCATTCGCTCCTAGCTACGGGAAGCTTAGGCCCTTTCCTTGGGTGCTATAATTTTTCGGCCACTCTCTCTTTCCAGCATTGAGGAGTTCCCTGGCAGAGCCATTAGGCTGATTTAGCAACAGAACGGGAACGTCAGTTGACGACGGCGCGCGCAAATCAAACAACTGGCTTGTCCAATGGCTGAGTGGCAAACTCGGCACCGGAAGTAGAGTTAAGTCCTTTTCGCGCACTTTACCGACGTCAAATGACGTTCTCGTTCCCGCACTGTCCCCAAAAGCCTTTCTAGGAGACAGTGCGTAAATTACCATAAAAAGCGTAGAATTACGTACAGGGAAACACGACTCAATACGATCTTGAATTGTTGTCGTCGACTCCTCTGATACTGCAGTTGAGTTTATGATTTGGAAATCGTTTTTAGGTTCCCATCTTTATGGAGACAGATGCCGGTTTCCTGCGACAGTTGTCCCTGAAGACCACTTCGTACCTCTTCTCTCCAGGTGAGTAACGTGAGCTTTGTGTTGTAATGTATATTGTGGTCAATTTAGATTTTTTAAAAACTGCCCACCCAAGCAAACATTATCACTTTCTTCTCACTTGGGCCAAAATGTTGGCTTAGGGGAGGGGTGGGTAGGCAGTTTCCCAGAAACCCAAATCGCGTATTTTGGAGGTAGTCTTCAGCGGTTTATTTCATGTTTAAAGTACATTTTTTAATCAGATCAGCCCCTACAGTGGTCTGCCACACAGCCGTTTTTAGCGTCGTCACGCAACGCGTGACGACACTAAAAACGGCTGTGTAGCAGACTACCCCTACAGCTAGGACTAAGGAAGAACCTAGCTAACGGGGGTCTCCTGCATGAGACATAGAATTATTCGGGTCTGTAGCGTCCAAAAGGTTAAGACACAAACGTTATAGAATAAGGCATAGTAGAGATAAAGAGTGCCCACACAGTTAACGATATGATTATAGCGGTTTCTGTAACATCAGACAGCCTACACCGCTTTTTGCGATTGACGTTTGGAGAACGCAACCTAATCTCGTCCTAAATCTTCTTTTATGGATGCCATACCAAATGGCCCCCACAAAAAATTTTTGTAGGACAGCCTCGATCTTGTGCTGAAATTGCCTTGGAATGAGGCTGTAGGAGTCGCCGAAAACACTCTGATCCTTTGCATGGGGCATCATAGAGTCTGCTTGTTTTTGCCAAGAAAAAAGTTGTTTTAAAAACGCTTTTTTTGATTTAAGGTGACTACATTGTTTACGCTGGGGACATGGGTCGAGAGATGTACTGTGTCAGAAGAGGATTGGTAGAGGTTATAGGAGACGACGACATAACTGTGGTCGCAACTCTGGGACCCGGGGCGTACTTTGGAGAGGTATGAAAATCATTCGTCAAACTCGCAAACGTTTCGATCCGGACATCAAAAATGAGATACACGTCTAACTTTTTTAAACAAACAATTCCCATCTCTATGAAATTGCAGCAAACAACCACTTCCCATATTTTTCGTTATTCTTTTGACATTTCTTGAATCTAATTTTCTGGACACGTTATCACTGAAGTCAGCTTAAGGTGGCTGAACACAATTTGTCGTTAGGTTGAAAGTAGTTACCAAACATAGGGGTGTTTTACTTAAGACCCGGTACAGGTATATATAAAGCTCAAATGAGACAATGACGAAATATATTCACAAGACAAAACGTTTTTCAGATTTCGATCGTTTCCATGGCAACATGGATAATTTAACACACCACTAACATTTTGATTGAAGTAAAGGTACGATGTTATGTCATGTTATGCTTTGTCATTAGACATAATGACATAATGTAGTCATTAGATCATTTATGAATTTGCACACAGATTACCAATAGTAATCCTCATTTCTTAAAAACAACTTGACCGAATTATAACAAAAAGTTTTAAAATGTTTGTGTTCAGCCACTTTAAGTTTAAATGGCGATGGGCTTCACTTTATTTTACCATTTTAACGTTGTTCCGGTCACTTCCTTTATAACTTTCTTTCGTTTTTTCCATTCACCATTAATATTGTCTTCAACTTTTTGTCAACATTCGCGAACAAAGTTTACACTATCAGTTACTTCACGTCATGTACTATGTTACTTGAAAAGTCTAGACAAAATTGTTCGCCAGCCGTCCAATTTGTGCTTTCAAAACCGTCTCTAGCTTTAAATTCAAAAGTTTAAACTCTGTCGTAGAAAATGTGGGTTTATCATTTCTACATTTGCTTTGTACGCTCCTGTATTTATGTTGTGTTTTTTATGAAAATCTAGATTGGCCTTATTTTTGGCGAGAACCGCTTGGCAACAGTGAAGGCAAGGACATTCTGCGAAATTCTTATGTTGACCAAGCAAGACCTAGACGATGTGCTGGCAAATTTCCCGATTGTAGCAAGGTTTGATTAATGTGATAATAAAAAATTACTCAGCTGTATTTTAGGTACATTGTAGCTATACCCTGTGTAGGAATTCCATTTTCAATCGTCCGCTGCTTCGATTCCTACAAGGGTCACGGAGGACTTTCCCTTTGTGGCACATTTCTATACCTTGGCTAGCATTTGATGCAAACTCTTAGAATACTATGGCATTTGAACATGTCTTACGTTGAGATCATTTATCTGAAACAGAACCTGAAATGAGATTTTTGCTAGACTTTACGGATTGATTGTTTATGTCTAAGCCATGTTCAGTTTGCCCAACTCTTTTACCTAAACGCCATTTTTCATGAACAATTTGAATTAAGGTTTAGTCTGAAAAAGCACTTACTTTCTTAAATTAAGCCCTTAAGAAGAAGATCTAGAGGTCCAATTATTTCTTACACCGCGGCCTAAGTTAGACTTCGTTTAATTAACCGACACTTTACATCTCCGACTCTGTTTTGTTGGTTTGCTTGTTTGTTTTTCATTTTTAGGCAAATCTATGACGCAGGAATTAACAACGAGCATCTAAGGGATGTAAGAAAAGCTGCCTTAGAGTCTACCAAAGCCGCTGTTAGACGCCTCTCCGTGAAATGCGCCCAAAAGTCAAAGTCCTCGAGATTTTCACAGAAATCGAAAACTTCTCAGAAATCCCAATCCTTCCAAGAATCCAAGAAAAGCAAAAAGAAGGGTGGACGCGTGAGTCCAGAAATGGGGTAATTTTACTCAATTCTCTTTGACATTGGCTTCCATTTTTAGAGACCAGAGTCATCATATAAAGAGTTAAGTTGTCACATCCTCTGATTTACGTTTATTTACTTCTTGCTAGTCCATCAAGATAAAATCTCTTCTTTACGTTTGCTCTGTTAGGACCGTGCCGGCAGGCTTGATGTCAGTCGTGCAGGACTTAAAAGAAGACATAAACAAACCTCATCGCGAACTGCATCCAATCGCTAGAGTGTTTTCTTTCCTTTTAATGAGGTGAGAACTAAGAATGCGTAACAGATTCTTGTCGGACTGGTATAAGCAGTAGCGACCTTTATATTTGACTTAATCGGGTATGAGTACGAGTGCGATTTAGGAAACTTTGAGCCAGTTATTTCTCCCACAAACTCTCACTGCGCGCGACGATTCGAAGATGGCACACACAGATCTAAAAACTGAATTGACAAATGCAGGGCAACAAATTTATTGCCTGAAGCCGCGTCCAGACCGTTGCGCGTACTTTCGTTGTTTTCTTTCTGAAACTGCGCATTATGTAAAGCATCCATCAGAATCTTACACAATTTCTGGCGCGAAGCGTGACAACCAGGGTACTGACATACAGTGGAACCCGCTTCCCGTTTATGTGACAACCTGTTTTTTAACGACGATATTCTTTCGACCTAAACGTAAAAATCACCCTGAGCATTTTAAGCAGCCTGGTCGCGGATGGTCAAACGTTAGATAGCGCTAACCGCTGGATAATTCACTATCCAGTGGATTACTTTTAGAGGAAACCAACAGTGTTATCCGCTGGACAGAGATTTTAGCTTTTTACCCAACTTTTGAACAACTGGGCCCTAATCTATATATTATGAAGAAACCATTAGTACTTTTGAACAACTGGGCCCTGATCTATATACATTATGAAGAAACCATTAGTACTAGTTCAATTCGGTCGGAATGCCAGTACTTTGAATTTTCTTAGTGACCTTTGTGTATTTCCTATGTAATAAATACAAGTATATCTACTCCTCTCGTTTCAATATATAATATAAGAAGTATTCTTGAGGTAGTTTATAAATTTACAATATTTCTCTTGCAATGTACAGGCGCGTCATCTTGCCCGACGGTTTGTACTTCAGGGTGTGGCAGGGAGTGATCCTTGTGATAGCCGGAATCCTTCCTTTTACGTTGACCTTACAGGCGGCTTTCTTGCACACCAGCACAGCCCTATGGATCATGAATTACTGTTTTGACATCATCTGTTTGGTAGACATGTAAGTAGTAGATCACTGCTTTCTATTCCTCTACAAAGGCTTAGAAATGACCATTGTTTAGGAAGACAAAGCAAGAAACTGAATAATGTAAACTGCCGCTTATAAGATACGCTGGGTAGCAGAGGTTTTTTCTCGCGTGCGATGAGGGGCTTCGTCGATCGGCCGCAGGCCGAAGACAGGAGCGGGTTACTTTTTAAGACCTAACCGAAACTGTAAACCGCGCATGAAAAGCCTCTGGCACGCAGAGTACTTAAAAGAATCCACTTATAAAACCCGCAATTATAGGCACTCGTCATTGTTAATGAAAAATACATCCTATTATGAGCCTTCAGATGAAACTTGTGTCCGATAAATTAAAAATCGATCTTTGATACTAGCTTAAGGCTTTCGCGGTCGTTTTTCGGTAAAAGGAACTGATTTGGGCAAAAGGTAACCACTATTCCTTATGGCTAGAAAGATCACCCCTGTTATGGCTACATGTTTAATCGCGCCTTTCGCAGCAGAAATAAAAAAATATATTAAAGTGAATTGGTTTGGTATTTTATTGGTGTTCACATAATAAATAAAACATTACATGCCCGCTTGTGATGTAGAATTTTCGCATCTTCGCGCGGCCATGTAATATCCTCTATAAATAGTTTTCTTTTCGTGAATTGCTAATTTTTTTAAAAAGTGAGTTTGTTGAGAACACAACATCAGAGAACTCGAAGTCTGTCAAAAATCCGCTACGCGTAGGACATTATCGCTGTAATGTCACATATATCTAGTAGAATCATTTTTTTAAAATCCGTATAATCGTTGTTAATCAGTTTTAAGTTTTGAAGATATAAAGCTATCAAAGGCAGATATGCATCAAACAATCTCATCCATTCATCCTTCCATCCATTTATTCATTCATTCATTCGTCTATTGATGCAGAATCCATCCATCCTTCCATCCATTTTTTCATCCATATATTCATCAATCCAGCAATTAATTAATTAATTCATTCATTAAATAAGGCTTCTTTAAATGAGGAGGAAAAATGATAAATGATGACATAATTCGAAACTGAGACCTTTAACACCCGATTTCGTCACGTGTGTAACAAGCAGTGGTTTTTCTTTTTCACCGTCTTTATCTCATCTGGTTCATATAAGAACACACTGATCTTGTCTTTTTGTCTTGATTTTAGGTACATCAAGTTTCATTTGGCTTTTTATAATGAGAACAACGTACTTGTAACCCATCCACTGTACACTGCTCGAAATTATCTCAGGTAACGAATCAACTTTAATCCATTTGACTCTTCTTGCAATGAAATACTGTAAGTGTAAGCAGTAGGAGTACATATCCACTGACCGTCCAAAAAAATATTGAATACTTCAAGTGGTGCACGCCAAATGTATCATTGTGCGAACCATGATTCCCAGGTGAATAACATGTGAAAATAAAATGCTTAAATTAAACTGTGAATTTTGGTTCAAGAAGTTTCCCAGTGGCAATACATTCTCGCTTGTACGTGTAATAAAAGGAACTTTGACATTACAGAATTGATTTCCCCTTTTCTTTATTTTTCTTGCAGAACAAACTTTTCTTTGGATCTGCTTTTTTCCTTCCCTACTGACATCATCGTGTTGGCCATCTGGCCTGACAATCTTGGTAAGATACAGTTTTACGTCACTTAGCGCATGAAAACTTCTAATAGAGATTGGGACAGGTTTCTCGTATCTCTCGACTATCTCACCAGCCTCAGTGCCAATGATACCTGATCATTTCTGAAACGCTCATCGGTCAACTACCACATCAAGAATAAGGAAATGATTGCAAAAACCCTGGACGAAGATCCTGCTGGTTGTCATCTTTAGATCTAAAGAAAAGACTTCTAATCAGCTAAAATATTGAGAACAAAAAAACGAGAAGTCCAAAGACTAGTGCAAAGCTGATAACAACATGTATTGATTTTTTTAAACAATATTTCGACTGGCCATACCAGCTTTCTAATTCGCCTTTGCCACGCGGTTGACATTTTGTCAGGAGATTTAAAAAGCTTTATTTATGCTCCCCTAGTCTCATAGATAGAACGAGGCTAGGGGTGCATAAACAAAGCTTTTTAAATCTCCTCTGAGACAAAATGGCCGCCGCGTGACAAAGGCGAATTACAAGGCTGGTATGGCGGGTTGAAATATTGCTCTAAAAAATCAATAAATGTTGTTATCAGCTTTGCAGTAGTCTTTGGACTTCTCGATTTTTTGTTACCATATCAAGCTGTATGGTGGAAGTAGACCACTTACTCATTGCCCACTTCAGAAACTCAAGGGAGAATGGGTACAAGGTTTGGGTGCAGTGATTTCTGGGATCGCATGGGAGGAAAACGATTAGTTACGATTGCTCGATGATATTCAAGGTAACCATTCACAAAGCATAAGTAATGCTTCTCCACCCAAACAGTCCTAAGAATAGAAAAATAGAAACCTTGGGTCCATTCCTTTTATAGGGTCTGAAATACGAAATTCCGACACAATCACAGTGAACAAGGCCTTCTCTCTGGTGAATTGTGAAGAGATTTATGTGAAGACTTACTAGCAAGATAGAGTGACTTTGATCTTACCTCTTCGTTAATATGATTGTGGGCTTTTAAATCATTACCATACTCACAGCCTTCATCTTAATGCTTTTCCCTCAGGTGTTCTTCGTATTCTGGCCTTGGCCCGTCTTAACAGATGTTTCTATATTTACAAAGTGGTGAGCGAACAATCGATAACAATCAAGTTATCACCGTTGTCTATTTGTCAAAGTTAAAAGCTTGAAAGGAAAAAAACGTCTCTGACCTCTATGGCTTTGTATGAGATAAGTATTCGGACATAAAAAAAAAACATCCGCGCTTTTCCATTGATTACTTTTATTTTCGATAAATAGAAGAGTGGGCCATAATGACATAATGTTACTACGGGAGGTCATTACTAAAAACTATAACTTTCTGTCCGCCAGTTCAGTGACCACACGGCCTCAGAGCTCAGGTATCCTGAGATGCTTAAAGAGCTCTACTGGAGAAACTTAAAGAAGAGAAAAGTCGACGCGCGCCTGACTATATATAGGATCTCTAAAACCTTACTTGCAGTGAACCCAGGCGACAAGTTGCGTTCACCAACCGGCAGGAGTAGACATGTCCATGATCACTTCTTCATCCCGATTTCCACCTTTACAACCTCTCTCGTCTTTCTGTCCAAGAACAATAGTTCAGTGGAGCTCCCTGCCTCCAGATGCTTTTACTCTATAAGCTGATCCTGCTCAGTTCCGGGCCACAGTGTGTCTAAAATCACCCATCAACATCTGGAGTGATTTGGGACATAGTTTCGAAATTGAACAACGTGTACCAACTAATAGGCTACTAATCAACTAGTTACTTGTTTTGTTTGCTTGTTTTTACACTACTGGCTAACAATCCTCTTTTTGTGGGGTTGCTGTATTGGTAAACAAATAAACAAATAAATAAATACATTTTTTACATTCATTTTTAGTTTTACCGAGATCACAGCAAATGCGTATCTCCACCACTTAGGCCAAGATAGCGACTCAATTTTGTTGTTTCATTGTTCCCTACTTAGTGCTCTTGCAAACATTCGATTCCCCAATGGCCGGCATGATCTACATGTAGTGTTAATTTTTCTTCTTTATTATTTTTTTCTTGCAGCACCAATTTTTTCATTTCATGGCCGACTCGATTGGAAAGAACACGAACCTGATTGGGTAGGTGTAAATTTTGAAACTAACGCAAACTCTAAACAACTAGTCGGTGAATTATTTTCTGAAAAAAAAAACTGAACTTGAAGCAAAAGCAAGTACAGGCAACTTAAAGAACGGAGAGATGGAGCGGTTGTATGTTGATAACGGTAACAGGACTTATTGAAGTCTAATTCGGTTTGTAATCGTACAAGTAATTAACGAAATCACGCGGTCGTCCGATTTGTTAATCACGAGTATGCAGACCGAATTTGAACGACACGATGTCCTGTTACCAATAAATCATAACCATTCAATTTCCGAGGAAAAAAAATATTTTTTTTATTGTGAAAGAGCCTGTAATACCAAATTTCCAAAATTAGGGAAAATATCGCTGGCAGAGACACTGAGCTGTCACATGTTACAAATTCGTCCTTTTGGAGGGTAAGTGGTTGTTGCTATGGTTATTGTGATAAATTCTGCGATTGGTGAGTTTAGCTGAGTGCACTTAATATGATTGACTGATGTTACTTCCGATTACAGCCAACTGTCCGACTACAACCCTACACAATGATTAGTGAATAAAAACGTAGTTAATAACGCTCCGATCAAATTTGAGGAAATTGTTATAGTTATGATTAAGAATGTAATCTTTTTTTTCTTTTATTTTGTCTCAAACTGTTGAGTTGTCAATAAAGCCCTTGGCTTAGGTTTCATTACATGAATTTCCACCTGCACGAAGCGTTTTACTTGTCAGTAACCCCAGACTAACGCCGATTCCACACTAATACGTTTTCATTTTAAACCGCATACATTTCGAAACGTTAAGGCCTTCCGTCTACATTAATACGCCGAGCGATTTCATCGAAACGCATCGATTTGAAAACGCTCTAACTGTGATCTTACACGAGATGATTCGCAACAACGGTGCAAAACAGCGTTACAATATTGGTGCGTCATTGTTTTGAAAAGTTACAACATTGTTCCTACCATGATTGAAACGATGTGTTGCGCTAAAAATCGTCGTTGCGAATCGTGCCGTGTAACATCACCTTGAAAGTGGATCAATACGAAAACAAATACATATCGTATATACACAGGGTATCAGATAGATAATCGAGAACGGTCTAAGACGAATCAAAATAAAAAGGATGATAAAGAATATTTCAGGCGCTAGCGCATAAAGTTCAATTCACGTCACAACGTGCAATTCTATCGTTTTCCGACGTTTTAGTGAGGACAGTTGCAAACGTATCAAAACGCGCGGTGGTGTGGACGTGAATAATGTCGATCGATGCGTTTCCGATGACAACGCAAACGCAAACTTTTGAAAACGCATTAGTGTCGACACAGCCTAAAGTGAAGCTAACTGTTGTTAAAAGTCGATTAAAACCGTTTCAAAACTGTTCTAGATATAGAAACCTCTTCTAGTTCTTTTTTCAAACCTTTTTTCTGAACAGACAACTCAAGTTCGCATTGTACATGGCGGCATTTACCCATTGTATAGCTTGCGGATGGTTTCTGCTCGCTTGTAAAGGACTCGAAAATGGCAGTCATTCCTGCCAAGCAGATTCTTGGGCGGAAGTGGGTAACCGAGGGCTAGGTATGTTGAAAGTTGTTTGGATTACCGTATTTACTCAAAAGAGGGCTGCGGCGCTTATACGATAGTGGCCTTTTTCCGCGGATGGTATATATTTCAAACTACTTAGGCCCGGTTCAGGTGCTGTATTTCACATGTGCCGAATTCAATGCTACTATTGAGAAAAATCTAGTGTTCTCGTTTATTTACATTAGATTAGGCAAAATGTCAATTGCTTCACAGCTCGGAACATGGCACTATCTCACCATTTCTTTTTCTTTCTCCTTGTCAAAAACGATAACATAATTATAAAGAACGAACTCAATGAAAGTCAGTTTTGACATTGCCATTGTCAGAGAAAAAAACGGTGAGAAGTAAATGAAAGTGAAGCCAAGAGAGAATAATTCTTTCTTCTCCAGGGCGCATTAAGATGCTTAGAACTTAACTGGAACTGCTTTGTCTAGCGAGGGATAGAAATTTGCAGTTAATTTTTTCCTTGTTTCATTACATATATCAAAAGATTTCAGCTTGTGTGATTATGGTTTTAATTCTCGGACTGATGAGTATGAACGCTGTAAGGAGACATTTGATTTTGAAGCTGATTGTGAGGTACCTTCTCACATACCCAATAGAAAAAGCACATTTGAGTTAAACTGACACTTTTAGCGGAGGAATTTGGCGTTATTCACAACCGGTTTTAACCTTTTATCTACAGGAAATGAAGCTGTTGGTTTTCAATACGTAACAAGTCTTTACTGGGCAGCGGCTACTTCAGCCTCTGTTGGTTACGGGGACATTCATGCTCACACCATGACAGAGGTAACAAGAAAAGATTCCCTTTTGTTTAACAAAAACAAATAATGCTTAAAAAATTATAGTATTCACAAACGGTTAAATGAAGAAAACGTTAACAAGGAGAATAATTGTGGGCTTAAGAACGAAACGGCAATTTTTTTACTAAAACGATGCATCATTTACGTTTTTTGGTGATTAAGTTTCTTCCCTGTAAAGTATGGAGTGTTTTCACTCACGTGGCCAGCATCTATGCAAATTTATTAGAACAAACGGAAACGTTTGCATAAGAAAAGAGTTCAACTCCCACAGGACTGGTTTGGGACACCAATATGGCCGCCGTGACGTCATGCGAAAACACTCTATAACCTAATGACCACTCCAGAAAATACCATAACATACCATAATGCTCTTTGTTTGTCACCCCAAAATATTGCATAAGCATTGTCTTCAGTTTCTCTTGTGAGGTAAAATGGCCCCAAGAGAAACTGAAAACAATGCTTATGCAAAATTTCGGGGTGACAAACAAAGAGCATTATGGTATGTTATGGTATTTTCTGGAGTGGTCAATTGTAGTCTCCAGCGCAGCTGTTTTTGTCTATTCACGCGACGCTCCTACCCAAGATGCCTCCTTTCAGTTGGTTGAGGAGTCCCGTTATGCGACAAATTTCCATCGTGAGTGTAAACGCTATTTAGTGATTCCCCCGGGGGGTTACTTTAGGAATTTTTGGGTGGGAATGTACCGCTGGGACCCTGGAATCCGTTAGCCTATGCTAGAACTAGTTCAGCTGAATTTTGCAACCCTTTAATGAACTAAACTCCCCAAATCCTCCGCATCCACCTTTTAGGCGTAGTTGCGTAAATTTAAACTTGCCGATTTGTTTTTTATATATATATATTTTTTTGAGTGCCAATTCCCGCTTTCCCTAGTCTTGACTAAAATCTTTAACCAATTGATCAGTTTCCTGGGAAATGTTACCCTTTTCTTGACCCAAACTTCCTGATTTATATACCCTATCCCAGAGTAAACTCCTGGAAGCCCCCACCCTTCACAGCGACACCTACCTATATAGCCCATATGTGCCAGTACCCCCCACTCCCCGCCCCAGGGTGATTCTATTGATGCTTTGACTGGTAAATTGATACGGTTTGTGTCATGTGTGTTTTACAGATGACGTTTGCACTGTTTTGTATGATTATTGGCATCGTATTCTATGGTTACATCATTGCAAGTGTTGCTGCTGGTCTGGCAAACGCTGATGCACAGCGGGCTCGTTATCAAGAAAGACTCGATGCCATTAAAAGCTTCCTTCAGGTAGCTAATACATGGCCAATAAACTGAACTAGTTTAAACAGAGAAGTGGCATTATTGCACTTTTTTCCAAACTTTTACTACTGCTTGGAGTGAGACAGGGTGTAAAAGAACAAAATACAATAAGCTCCTCGGCAGGATTAGCTCAGTCGGTAGAGCGCTTGACTGCGGAGCGGGAGGTCGCGGGTTCCGCCCGGGACCGGAACCAACAATCAGGGTTTTAAAATAACTGAGAAATGAAGATACTCCCTTTGCCCTGCAAATGGCTAGACCGTCGTGTGGCTCAGATGACCAAGTAAAATGGTGGTCCCGTCTCCAGTAGGAGATGTTAAAATACTGTCACCAACTAGTGCTTTCGTGCTAAATACATTGACACTTAAACAAAAAGCTTTTTTAAAAGTTGTTTTGTAATAGCTAAAATTTGGATTTTTAGAACAAATTGCACCATGTAAGGGATCCGAATATCGGAATAAGGGATATGCACTAATCTTTCTTCGAACAACTCGACCCATTTAGAGGGTTAAAATAGCTGAAAATAAAGATGTATGTGGGTGTACACCTCACTCAGTGGTGATTGATTTAATAGCATAAGCATGTTAAGAGACATTTGCTTTTATCCTCCCAGGAACAAGGTATTTCAGAGAACCTTACATCACGTATTGTGAGGTATGTGGTTTCCATAAGTTTGTAAATAAGAAGTATCTCACCGTTAAAATTTAAACCTTTGCAAATTATAAACACTTCAATATTAAACCAGTGGCCATATTCATTTTGTCTTATTATATCAGAACGACGTTTTGAAAAGCTCTCGCTGAGTGCATTACAGTCATATTAAAACACTCTTCATAGTTGCTCGGCGTGTAAAAAGTAAAAACGAAGCACATTTTCCACATAAGTAAACTTCGATTTCAAATATCGTTAGAACATCATTAATTATCCTATATTCTTCATTCTGCAGTGTATAGCAGCATTTAAACCTTTTACGTCCTGTGATTGATCGAGTTAATAGTTTTCTTCATTTAAACAGCTATATTGTCCCCGCCTAGAACAGAATGCATTCTACTTGCGGATAGGACAATATTGTAAAACGTCTTACAAAAAAGACTTCGTATTTACCCCGTTTCCCTAACATGCTATGCAGGTGGAACGCGTCACTTAGAATCTAGATACAGACCGACGACGTAGAATATCTGGGACAAAGCAAGGCTACGCTCTCTCCGCCCCATCGTAATCCGAGGCACTTTCATTGTATCAGTTCTTTTCTATTAAATGCAAAGTTAAATAAAGAAGTTGTGAAGTCTTGTGAAATCAACTTTTGTACACTGCGACTGTGAAAGTAAGATTATCATAATTTCGAATTTTACATCTGACATTTACCTTCTTTTTTGTACCAGCTATTACGAATACCTCTGGCTCAGGAATAAAGGCGTGGACGCCAGTTCACTGTTTGAAGGTCTACCATTATCGCTACAGGCGGACATTTCCTTAAGCCTATATAAAGACTTGATCGAAAGGGTAAAGTGTCCTTTGTATTGCTGAATTATTTTTCATTCATTATTTTTCTCTTGTTTGTTTTGGTTTTAAGTTGATCTAATTAACAACAAAATTATCATGATCGTGAATCCATTTTGCAGTATTTACATCGAGAAATCGGTGGTGTGAAGCAAATAAGGACCTGTTTGTAAAAAATTAATGGCAACTTTAGTGGCTCAACATGCGTTAAAAACAGACAGATATAGAAAACTTCGGTTAATTATTTTGACTCAACAAAACTTTCCTTTCTTATACAAAGCACATACTCAAGACATAAAAAAGGCTGCATCACTGAGAACGTCCTGCCTAACGAAATTTTCATAAACCTTTGTCTTTAAACTCGCCCTCATTTAGTAATTTTACTGCGGAATTTCTTTTTGTTTCATGACTGCCATTTGACTCCAGTCTGCGCGCAGTAAAAAATGCGCAGTGCAAAAGTGACGAGCAAATTTAAAGAAGGAATAAACATTTCGTCCTTTTACTCAGCACATGACTCTACTTGAAAATAATTTTTGATAAATTTAAGGCTATGGAGATGTGTATCCAAAGTTCTTGCATCTTTGAATCTACATTTTAGTTAAAAAATTAAGACAAAAACACTGATCCCAACCACTGCCTACGTTTAATGTAGAGTGCCTTTGTCCAACCAGGTACCGTTGTTTGAGGGCACAGAGATCGGTTTCTTGAAGATGCTGTCCATGAAAGTCAAACCTGTTTATTTCCTCTCCAAGGAGTACGTGGTACGAAAAGGCGACATTGGACAGGAGGTAAGAGGGAGTGGCTTAATTAATACACCTCATTATAATGGTTTTAATGATAATACATATCAAAATGGTTACTGACCAAGCGCGAAGTCAAGACGGCTCGATACTGGCCAAGTTCTTTTTTGCGTATTTATGGACCGACACGAAGTGGAAGTCCATGTTGACCGAACAATGTTGGCCAATAAAAGATTTATAAAAGGCTGACTCGTCCCCAGTCGTCTCTCTTGAGAAAGGAGAGAAACGAGGGGTGATGGGAAGGAGGAAAGGGGAGAGACGACGTTTCTCCCTTCCCCTTTCCTCCTTCCCATCACCCCTCGCGCTTCTCTCCTTTCTCAAGAGAGACGACTGGGGACGAGTCAGTATAAAAGGAACTTTTTCTTGCGGGACTAACGGGGGAAATCCCGAGTGGGCAAGATTGGCGGATCTTACCCGCTCGGGTAGCCAATCAGAGAACAGGATTCGCTTCATCTTGCCCGCTTGCGGGTTCGGCCATATGATAAGCGCGATTGTTCTACAAGTTGCGCGGAAAGGTTCGTAAGGTAAGATAAAGCGCATACGAACCATAAAGCTAACATGGCCAGATATCCCGAGGGCCGCATTTCCCGATATTTAATAGACTCGGAAAGCTGTTGACGTTTACATTCAAGATAGAGTTTCAACATTTTTTTGCAGATAAAATGATAAAAAAATCAGTCAACAAAACAAAATAGACTGGTTTGCCAGCTTTTATTCTTTAGATTTTGATTTGAATGATTCTTTGCAAAACGGGCCTGAAAAATACCGAGACTTTCGAGAAACGTACAGGTTCCAAAGTCCGAAGCAGAGGGAAGGATTCCCTCCCCAGCTCTCCCGAGAGAATGGGATGTCAGTCCATTGCAGGTTTACCTACGAATGGTACACAATTAAGAGAAAAAGAGGAGCAAAGCTTTCTGTATAGGAAAACAAACGGACACTTAGGCTTCCAAAGTTAACCGTGTTAAGCGCTAGGCCACCATGCCTCCAGAAAAAGCTCGATCGTACGCTAATTAAAAGGTGCAAGTTATGTCTGTTGAACCATCAAAATGAGGAATTTATTCTTCGTTTCATCTTGATTTTTTATTAGGGAGCGCGCTGTTCTAAGTTATCTCTTATATACAAACAACCGTTCTCCCCTTCTGCGGTTATGGGTTGGTGGATTAAGGGTTGGAACTGCTCTTTAATTTTAAATTTTATCAAACTTAAATACGTATTCTAGCCAAGTCAAACTTCCTGTTCTGCAGATGTACTTCATTCACCGTGGTACTGTTGAAGTTGTTTCCGAGCACGATGAACCGATTGTGTTCGACACGATGGGGGAAGGAAGATTCTTTGGTGAGATTAGCGTGGTCTTCAGCTGTCCAAGAACAGCTTCTATCAGGTAAAACAGTTCGCCATGTATAAAAAACCCTTTACCTTTAGGTGATAGTGACTTGATTTCGAGCGTAGTTGTAAAATTGTGTCGCAACGGCTCGAATAAAATCTACAGCAGGAAAGGCCCGGGTGTATGCTAAATTCGCACTTTCGCCGAACTCGGGCAATCACGTGCACAAGATTTCCCGTTGAGCTATCCCGGGCAAGTACTCAAGTGACAAAATCAAATGTAACAGCTGGCCGAAAAGTCCTTCGCGAAAAGTTTTATGTGTGGTGGGTCCCAAGGTGGAGACGATGTCAGCAAGGTACCTACAATCCTGGACAAAAGTCCTTGGGACAGTAAGAGCATAACAGCAATTCAGTGCGTATCACAAGTAATATTAAAAAAAAAAAACAGTGCTATCGATCATTTTAAAAATCCATAACCCCTCCCTTTTCCCCACCCAGTACAATGTTAAAAGATAAAAAAAAAATTGCCTAGACGGTTTCAACACTCCATGATTGTATATTTTACAGCGATTAAACTTGCTTGATCAAGTGAGCAAAGACTGCCGAAAACTGAAACCGAAAAAACTGCAAACGATAGAGTGCACATGTGACATACAATCAATTTTGGTAAATTAGCTTATAGTAAGTAAAAAAGAAAACGGGAGCTAAGCGTTCTTATACAGGTACCAGCAAGGTAACCATTTATCGTAAAATCCAGCTAGTGGTCTATTATCAATGCTGCGTTCTGATTGATTGAGCTACTACTAGGCTATATGTTATAGCCCACTAGTAGCGCAAAGCGCCAGGTTTTGGCGGCAAAAAAGGAGTAAAGTCTGTCTTTAACTAGCTAAAATTTTTTTATTCTCAATATTTTTGACCAGCTAGTTGGACTTTACTAAAACAATTATTCCTCTCTGACTCAGAGCCCATTTGGACTCAAGGAATAATTGTTAAATAGCTTAGGTGGACTGTTAGACGCATAATGATTTTTTTTGGCCAAAATGGACCTGTTTCTTTCTTTCTCTTTCAGGGCGCAAACAAATTGCGATGTGTTTGTGTTGACCAAAAAGGACTTGGACGAGGTACTTACGCATTATCCACAAATTCGAAAGAAAATCCTTGAAACAGCTGAGGAAAGGCAGCGGATGGTGGCAGAACGTGCTAAGGCCTTTGCTAAGAAAAAAGAAGAGGACAAAAAAAGAGAAGAAGAAAACAAGCTCAAGGTTTTTTATTATCATTTTTATTTTTGCATGACCTACAGATGGATTAATTAACAGTTAATGATGTCTTAACTCAAATTAAAAGAGGCAGCCTGGTAAAGCATCTGGATCATGATTATACTTAAGACACGTCGCCTATTCTTGCCACTAAGATTTTGTTGCATCGTGTTAAAGACCCCGAAACTTGTTATTTTTTGTTTAGGAAAAAGAAGAAGGTACCGATCAAGAAACTCTTGTTATTGAAGAACCCGCTGAGCCTACACCAATGTTTCAACAACGCCTGCTTACCAGCGTTAAAGCATTTAAAGCCCGTTTGGCGGACCTGTTTATCCACTTTGTTATTTTGCCTGATAGCAACCTAAGGCTCATCAAGTACATCAACTGCCTGTTTGTGTTTGCTACGACCCTCACTATAACATACATGGTAAGTAAAACATGCGGTATTCAAGCTGACTCGTCTCCTGTCAAGTCGTCACTTAAAAAGTAAATTCGCGCTGCTTCAGTCTTTATTGCGCTTATTCAATCTCGTTAAACTCGTCAAATGTTGGCAAATTCTCCTGGAGTTGATTTCTAAAGGACTGTGTCTCAGTTTAGGAAAAGAAAAAGAAAGTCGTCTTTTATTCACGTCCTCCACAAAACGTGAAATTAGACACTTTCACGTTGTAGTTGCGCAGCGACGGCAACGAAAAGTGCAGAAAAGCGTGAAGCACATTCAAAGTTGTTGTTTTGCTAATCTGAACCTGTTGCTTTTTTGCCTTAACCGTCGTCGTTGCTCAAACTCCCTAGAGGGGCGATCAATGGGCGCATTCCCATCCACCCTTCCGCTCCCTTTGGTCACGTTTCTAGCGTTCAGTTCTCTGCGTGCGATCCAATTAGAGACGACTGGGAACGAGTCAGGTAATGTAGCATATTCATTGTTCTAGTCATGCAGTCCGTCGTCGTGAAGGTAACAGGTAGGGGAGGACAGGAGGATGGGAGCGCGGGAGGATAGGGGAGAGAGGGGTAGGCAGGCCTGGGGAGGAAAGTGTGGGAAGTGGGATCTCTAAAAGCGTAGGACTAAGGCGGGAGAAATCCTGGGGAAATTACACAAAAATGCCTAATAGAAAAAGAGCTAAAAGGAGGACACTGTCGTCAGTTGAACATGAACTGCAATATGTTTTCGAATTTCCTACTCTCACTATAACTTACATCTGTTAACAAGAGTCTGATAATAAGCAAAACACACACTAGTGACGCAGTACCAGCAGAGAGATGACCTTGACTTAGCGCAACTGAAGAAGGCATAATCCAGTTTTCTAAAGGACACGCTAAACACCTTTTATTCGCTAATGATCACATTCACTCTTTTCTCTTTCCAAAAAACTAGAACGTCACGTTACATTAGATGACGATTACGGCAAAAAGCAAACAAAAATTATATCAAAATTGCCCCAATTACCTCTGGATAAAAATGGCATGAAATTTCTTGTTTTGCGTGGGTAGAATAAACAGTGAATGACAGCAAAGGGAAAACTTGGTTAGGTGGTACAAATTGACTTTGCAGTTTGCCGTAAACGGCCAGGAGCGACCAACTTCCATGCACTCTTGTCGGCTCGATCGAGGAGTATCTTCACCGACCAGTTTATTTTTGAGAGATTTTGCACGAACTATCTTATAAGTACATCATGCAGTCCAGTCAGCAAAACCTACAGAACTAGAAATGGTCTTTTTGTGACGTTTAGTTTCCTTGAATGCATTCAAAGACGAGGGGAGCTTTCATTCTCGCAGGAAAAGGTGCTCCAAAATGTCTCTAGAAAGAAAACGGGTCCTGGAAAATGCCGGCAGTGACATAGGCCTAGTATGAAGTTGCTCGCTCCAGATTTGGGCTGCTGTGCAGACATGATTCTATATCTCTCTATTTCCTCTCAGTAACTTTTGATGGAGCTGGGCCAAACACATTTCATTTTTTAAATTTAAAGTTCTGTTGTGTTTACTGATGTTTACCATGGTATCTCGGTTTTAATTCAGGCTGCTTTTCAAGATCATCCTTGGTATCTCTTTGCCTTTAACTACTTATGCGAGTTATCGTTTTACGTAGAGGTAAGTAACTTACACATCACAGCTACATTTAACATTCTCATAAAATCCGACAGAACGAAAACTCCCCTTTAACGTTTGTCTTTTTCAGATCTACCTCAATTTCCACATGGCCTACAGGAACAACATTGGTGAAGTTATTTCTGATGGAAAAACATTATTGACTAATTACGTTAAAGGAAAGTTTCTTCTCGATATTTTGGCTTCTTTTCCTATTGACCTTTTCGCACTGGCTGCACCTTCGAACAAGCGGCTACTGGTGTTGTCATACCTACGGCTGCTTCATTTGCTTCGTCTCGTACGAATGCAACAGTTTTTCTCAGAACTGGCCCAGAGGTTAAACATCGAGTAAGTATCGTCTTCCAAGTACTGGGTAAACATGCTTTTTCTTCTTAGTCTGTTGTTTTAATTTTTCTAAATTTAATAAATGAAGAACGTTAGAGATCGGGGACAATGAAAGTGATACCAAGAGCCATTATGGCCCTTGGTGATACCTAGTCCCTCACGTCCACAAACACCACTCAGATAGAGAAAACCTGTCCAGGGGAGAGGGGTAACCCTACCAGCAGAGCAAGCGTACGGTATTTGAATGAGAAAGAAAGTTGACCCTTTGCCCTTAACCTTTTCCCGAGCCAACAGCCCTCGCGCATGCTTTGATTGTCTCGTCTTGATAGAGTTGACCTTGCCGAGCGAGCCAAGTTGTTTATATGGAGAAAAATTGGCCCGGTTCGAAGGGTGACCCAACGATCGCTAACGTGTGACCCGGCCAGTCGGGTCACTCTTTTAGCCAGGCCAACTCTTTGTTTCTAATGTAAATAGTTCGCCACATTTTGTAAGAGAATGTATGAAAAGTTGGCTCACCCAGGGTAGCTCGGGTAGGAACAGGTACATTTCTACCCTGGAAACTATTCTCCATATTAAAGGGGCTTTAGGAAAAATTTAATTGGAATCCAGTTTAGGTTAACTTCAAACACCAGTCTCAAGTCGATGAATTTCTCAAAATTTCTACAAAAAGCGAACAAAAGGTAAAGATAATACTTTGACATCTGGTAAAAATCGATTCTTGTTTCTTATTCGTAAACGTGATTCTAAATATGTGTTATTTTACGACCGCTGCACGAACGACAGTCATTAATTGATATTATTTTCCTTTCGTTTTTAGCGTGTTTAAAATGCGTATGAGCAAATTTTTCTTCCAGCTAGTGATAGTGATTCATGTATTTGCTTGCGCATGGTATTGTCTAGCCTGCCCGCTAAATGAGTGCTATCCAGAAGAAAATTGGGTCAAACATCAAGGTAATTCATGTCACCAGTTACAGGATAAACTAGACTCAAGCACGTGACGACTGTTAAATTTCAGTTTTATACTATGCCGCACGAATTGTCTGATTTTCCTTTTAATAATAATAATAATAATAATAATAATAATAATAATAATAATAATAATAATAATAATAAACTTTATTTAACAAGGGTAACACGGGACAGTACTTCAACTGAATAACTAGTGGCCGTCTTGAGGTAGTATTGCGCGCGCGGCTGACTTACAGCAGTTTTGGACCGAATGAAGATTGCGGATATACCTGACTCCATTCTACTAAGCTTTTTCTCTAAATACCAACGGAACAGATTCTTCCGTTTGTCTCATTCAAATGAACACCACAACTGCTTTAATAGAGCCATGTTTCTCATCTGCTTCACTGGTTTTGCTGTTTCCTTACTGCAGGTCTGCTGGACGCGCCCGCCCTCACCCGTTACTGTACAGCGGTTTATTGGGTCGTGGCAACGATGACTTCTACTGGGTATGGAGATATTCATGGCGATAACTCTTATGAAATGGGTGAGAAAAGCGAATAATATCTTATTCTCCCAGTGAATTATCCTAGGCCCATTTGCAAGCAATGATACTTTAACGGCAGCTAATTCAAAATAGTTAAATGAAAATATAACAGAAAAAGATACGCCAGTCTGTAGAGTCCTTTGCCTTCCACTTTTCTTCAGCAACATGCAAACAAATGCAGCAACTCCCAACAATGTTGGGACCTGTAGTGCATCGTGGGAAGGATACAACCCATAAGACTGTAGACCATGCGTAATGCACGTACGTGGCCCCACAATGTTGGAAGAGCTGTCCAAACGGTTGCAATATTCTTCTGCTACGCTTCGGTGATCACAGAACAAACTGTTGGGATTTGTTGATTCAAAAGTTTGACTGGTTTCAAACTTTGAGCAACAATTCCCAACAACACGAAACGCCATGCAAAAACAAACAACAGGGTGTACCTACGGACGCGACATGTTACATCCAACAATGCTGGGAGTTGTTGGCCTACAATGTTGCGCCTGTTTGTACAGGGCGTTACACATTGTCTCTTGATACTGTAGGCTAAGAGCTCTGGAGAAACAAGCGATAAACAGTCTTTGCCGCTCAGGTGGCTTACCAAATATTTCAGTTGTTTCACTGTTGGGGGTTTCTGTCGAAATTTTGAATTTTAGGCCGTACCAGATATAGCTGACTCGAACTCTTTCTATATTATATACCTTGTTTATTTGATTGAAGCGCCCAACTTCAAATTAGCGCCTGCCTCGAATAAACGCCCCTCCTCAAGGGGGGAGAAGTTAATAAGCGTCCAACCTCTGATAAGCACCCACCCCAAACTACCACCCGCGCAAAAAAAAACGAAGGTGGACGAGAAGAGTACTGGTTATTATTTTTTTACTGCACCATCTGCTTCTCGTCGACTGAACCATTTGCAGACGTTACGCCGTGAGACATCTACAAGGTAACATCAGAGAGTTGTTTGCTTGGTGATCTTACTGATACAAACAGTGAGATAGAAATTGGCGAGATACTGCTAAGAGACTTCCGCTGAGAGTTATTAGGTTTTTTAAAAAAAATAAACTTTTAATGTTCGTTGGAAAATTAACTAAAACTACTTGCTGGGAATAAGGAAAATTTAACAAGCGCCCAGGCTGGAACAAACGCCCACCTCGAATAATTATAAGTGGCACTCTCAAGGCCAAAAAATTTAATCAACGTCCACGGCGTCTAATCGAATAATATGGTATGTTTTATGTACGTGCACATTGATTTTCTCTCCTTCTTATAGTCCTGGCAAGCTTTGTGATGGTTTTTGGCAAGTTGCTTTTCGGTTTTATCCTCGGTAACATCGCTTCTACTTTGGCGAACGCAGAGGTTAGGAGAGTCAAGTACGAGGAGAAACTGGGCGCCATTCAGGTAATTTATGTAACAGTTTGGCACTTTGTTTCTATCATAAACCTGGGATACTGGCGGCATGCGGTAATACCCGGGGGGTTTTGGAATCGCCACACGTAGGAGTAAATGGCTTCAAAATGTTCAAAACGCAAGTGAAACCACGAACCACCAGTGGTTTCATAGCAAAGGTTTGAACGTCGTCAGCTATGTTCGGCTAGTTTATAAAAGTTCTACTTGATTTGCTTTTAATAATAACATTGACAATTCCCATCGTGTTTCTCAAACAAACAAAGAAGTGGCACCATCATCAAGTCATTTCCTTCGCCTAGTCCGCAGGATAGTTTAGGCTCGTGGTCCGAGACAGTTTTGTTGCTGTTGTTTTCTCCCGGCCTTTCGTCTCTGATACTTCACCGAAATGTATTTGAAAGGAAGACCTGGAAAGACGCCGTACATTTCCATGGTCTGTTATCTTATAGACCATAGCTCTCGACCAATCTGCGAGCGAGAAATAGCTGAGTTATTGTAAAATATCATTTGGCTAACGTGACAAATCGTACCGTTATGAATAAAAAAAAAATAATAAAAATACCCATTAACCACTTGCAGGCACATATGTCAGACCAACATATTCCCGGGACCCTACAAAGCCGAGTCATGAACTTCTACGAGTTTATTTGGAACAAAAACAAGTAAGTCTACAGTTCACAGTATTCGGCTACGCACTCAAATGGAACTGCGGTCGTGTCTTTAGAATCAAATATAAAGTTCCTGTGTCCAGTTATCTCAAATTAAAACTTCTTAAGCTGTTAACAACCACACTAAAATGCTGACAAAGAAATCTTTAAAAATTTCTGGGAAAGTTTTTTTATTCAGCAACAGTGTTGGTGAATTTCAGTTAAAGCAATACAGCCCAAATGCATCTGCAAAATGGACAACTCAAATCAAGCTCTACTGCGTGCTAAAAACCATACCCGCATAGCTTAGTTATGATATAATGGTTTAACTCATTTTTTATTTCTTTCATTACCAGGGGTGTTGATCACAGTACTTTGTTCTACGATATGCCTATTTGCATGAACGGTGAATTGTGCCTTGGAATGGTCAAGGAAATAATCTGTTCGGTAAATTATGCAGTCACGCTTTCTCTAATGTGATTGTGAACTTGCACTTTTTTCTTTCAGGTCAAATTTTAAGTACAGTTATATAGGGAAGATCCCATATCAAGAAACTGAGCTTTTCGCGTTCTTTATCCCCCTCATTTTTAATAAAGTTTCAATTTTCTTCAGGTTCCGTTGTTTGAGAACACTGATCTTGCATTTATTCGTCTGCTCTGCACCAAAGTAAAGCCAGCACACTTCCACGCTAGTGAGTACATTGTACGTAAGGGAGATATAGGACAGGAGATGTTTATCATCCGCAAAGGCCTGGTAAGGAAGTTATCAAGATACATAGAACATTTAAGTAATAGAAAACGTTTTCCGTGTTTGCATAGCCTGATATAAACACGAGAGGGGTTGGGAGAATTCGAGATAGTTATGCAAACCCGAGACGAAGTCGAGGGTTTGCATAACCGTCGAGAATTCTCCCAACGCCTCGAGTGTTTATATCAGGCTATGCAAACACAGGAAAAAAGTTTTCTATTGCTTTTATAAAATAACTTTCCCTAGAAAAAAACGCAAAACTCTTTGTATGGCACTGATTAAAAGAGAAGTTCTTACCAGTCGCAAAATCTTGTCCACGAAGTCTTGCACGCGTAATGAGTTCTTGTTTTGCAAAAAGATGCTTTGCAAAATACGGAGTTTTCTCGCTTAAAACGTCAGCTTAAGCGAAGAAAAATTGACTCACCTTCTTTGTAACGATTTTCCATGTTTCAGCCGACGAAGGAATGGACAAATAAAGTAAACTTGTCGAGTTTTGAACTCGAAAACTCGAGAAAACTTTTTCAAATTTGGTGCTTGCGTGATTAGCGCGCGAAAAGCCAAACAACTTGACGCCACAACCATGTTTACATACTCTCATGCAAACACTGCTCTCGGCCAATCAGAGCGCGCGACGCGCGTACTATCTTAGTTATTTTATAACATAGAACATTACAACACGCCTCGTTCCTTGAGAACCCTGGGAACGAGGTTGACGCTTCTTCTTAGCCGTAACTGGATCACTAGATAGACATACTCACTAAACTAAATACGGGAATATGGGAAGAGGTGGGAACGTGGTCCTCATATTATGAACTCATGAATAGTATTCGCAGAGCCTGGTCTGCATATAATCGTAGGATTGTCTCGATCGCGCCTCCGAAAAACGCAATTAATATGACATCATCGATCCATAAAGGACCAAATACCTGATCAAATGCTTAAACAAGGAACGGCACAAATTGCAAAAAGGTATGTCAGTAGACCAACTGTGGCATCATCGATGTAAAGAAACCTGTCAAACCGGTTAAACCACCAAATAATAGCACGTGACATTATCTTAATGATCGATTATGCGGTTACTAGGCTTAATAGAACGGTGCACTGACTAGTGTAGATTTCCTGGCATTTTAATGGGATAAAATAAACGCAGCATATACGAATTATTTTTCAGGTTGAGGTTGTAACTGATGAGGATCCCCCAGAAATCATCGAGACCTTGGAGAAGGGTGATTTTTACGGTGAAAGCAGCTTAGTTTACGCCAGTCCTCACAAATTGTCAGTTCGCGCAGTCACTCACGTAGACATGCTCGTCCTTACAAAAGTGGACTTGGACTCAGTGCTCGCTCACTACGATGATGTTGCTATTCAAGTTAAAGAAGTTGCGGAGAGGCTGTACCCTACTCCATCTAAAACTAAATGAACCTTCTTTTAAAAAGTATCTCAATCAGTCATTAAAAAAACTAGAACTGGAAAAGAATCTGTATTTGCCATTTTTTATCGTGAATGTAAAAAACTTACCTGACGTTACATTATTACTTTTTTTCTGTTTTTGCATTGGTTTACAACTAACAATAAACAAGGTTATTATTTTTTCCACTGTTTAAACTGTCTTCATTACTCTTGTCGTTATTACTTTCTTTTTTTTCTTCTTTCTTTTTGTCTAAATTATTCAAGCAGCAGTACAAATTAATGCCCGAGGGTTACTTGATCGATTCTTAGGCTTAGAGATGCTAATGAGGTTTGGAGCTCTGACTCTCTTTCAGAGGGGGACATTGGGGGGTACCCAATACCGCAATACCGTAAGAAAAAATGGCAAATACCGAAATACCGCGTCGAAAATCGTCTAAATACCGATACCGCATATTTTAATCACATTCATAATCGGTTCCGCATACTCACGGGTGCTTCCATCTAGGGCGTTTAATTATCTCAGGCATTTGCATGCACCAGATGTCCATGTTTTTTTTAATATTTTGGTAGTTGGCAAATTTTTGGCAAATTTTCACTGAAAAGAACCTTTTGGTAGATCGACCCAACAGCTAACTAACTCCAATAAAAATAACTCTTGAAAGCGCGAAAAAAACAAACAAACAAACAAACAAACAAACAAACAAACAGACAAACCAACCAAAACCCTTTCCACGCCTGTCTAGTACGAGTTTGGATGAGTCTATAGTCTCGTACTTCAGTATCTCAGGGGTCAACTATCTCGACTGTCTCACACGCCGCGCCGGTAAGAGGCAAACTTACCAAATTTTCTCTTTTAACTTTACAAGGCGTTTTTCAATTCGCGAAACCCGCCATCTAAACTTACTCTTGTTGCGATAATGCTCGCCTCCTTCGCCCTCTTCATAAAAAATTGCCACACAGTCAATGATGACCACGCCGTCTTCGCCGTCTCAGCGACCTCATTCATTGTGAGAAAACGTGTAAGACCTCGAATTGCCGGCACAGGTATAGTCTGCTACACAGCCGTTTTTAGTGTCGTCGAGCTGGGGAGGAGCGTTGCGTGATGGCACTAAAAACGGCTGTGTAGCAGACTGGCACACGTACACAGATCGAAAAGCCTGGTCAGAGGTAACTTGAGGCGACTCATTGTCATTGGATGCAACAACAATCACATTGTATATTATCGACCATTATTAAACTGTCACAAAATGACCCACAATGGTTTAATCATTTACCGTTCTGTCTCAAGACTTCTAAATATTAACTTTTAATGACCTTTATGTCCTACTGTGTTTTGTTTTGCGTATTGTATCGAAAGGAAAGCGCAAATAAACGGCTGAAACGGTACCGTAATACCGTGAACAATCTTATTTCACCGAATACCGTCAGCCAAAATGATGAAAAACCGCATACCGCAGAGCTAGATGATACCGCAATACCGCACGTTAAAATCAAAATTACCGAAATATCGCACGAAAAAAAGCCCAATACCGCAATACCGTAAGCCCCCATGTCCCCCTCCTTTCAGAAAGGAAATCAAAGTATCACCCCTTGACTTTCAATAAAACTGTGTTGATTAGGCAAGAAAAAAGTGTTGTCCGCATTAATGGTGTCCCGCTTACAGTAAGCGGGTTTGAATTTAGAGAAAATGTAAGAGCTTTCTTTCCCCAGGGACAACGAAAACTGTGCCAACTAAAGTTGTTTTGTCTCGATATTTTTGACCAACTAGTTGGATTTTACTAAAACATTTATTCCTCTCGCCCTCATGGGCTGTGAGTCAATAGGCCATTCGGCCTTCGGCTTCATGGGCTATTGATTCAGAGCCCATTCGGGCTCGAGGAATAATTGTTAATTACACCTGGGATGACCCCAGAAATCGCTCAGTATTCGAATCCTGAGGCGCGGGCGCTAAGCGCTTACATCTAGTCCAAATGCTGAACCCTGGGGGACCCCACAGAGTGTTAGTTATTGGCTTAATATAGCGTCATTAACAAGCTTTGTTTGCTTACAGTTTTATAGGTGATTTAAACTAGTTGTGCACGATAGTCATGACACCATAAATCTAGAGCGTAGATAAAAGGAAAGGAATTGATAAAATGATATTAATAATTATGATTCTCTGTACCAACAGGAGCCCATCATAGGCTCCTGGTATCAAACACTTTTTCAAGATCAATAAAGATTCCGATTGAAAGTCAAATAAAAATAATACTTATCATAGTAGTATCATTGTTTAGAAAAGGCTAAAAACAGCACAATGTAAGGCACCCCCGTAAAACCATCCGACCGTTTATCCGACCTGATTTGCATCATGGCCCAACAGTGTTCGTAAAAATGAGCTTTTACTGCAGTTTTCGATGGAAGCGTCCTAGTTTGGTGGATAAAACGTTAAACCGATGATACGAAGGTCCCAGTTAGAACTTTACCATTACGCTGTTTTCATGGAAAATAAACTTTGCCCCAAGTTGTCTCTCTTGAACCTGATGCATAAATGCCGTACCATCGACATATACATGAAGTGAGGATTATTCCTGCGACAAATTCGCCTGAGGGGGTAACCTGTGATCAGGTATCCTTCTTCCCTTGGGGGCCGCGTCTGTTCAAAACACTTGAGTGAAAGGCCTTTTAAATACTAAATGATAGATCATATACTTCAACTCGCGAAATTCTCTACCGCTTTAAAAACCTAACGCCTGAAAAGAATACCCCTTTCGGGCGGAGTCTCCCCGTATTGGTCATTATAGGGCATTATAGGGCATTATAGGGCATGGTCCCCCACAGTGGCTCAGTGATATGCGTAAATGTCCGATCATCTCCCCTTCTGACTCGAGTTTTTAACCACACAACTTGTTTACGTACATTTATTATTTTCAGATACAATAGTCATTTACGTATAAACATAATAAGTAGCTATCTAGACGGAAAGCAGTTTGAAATGCAAAAGTGCCGGCTGCTGTCATGACACTATTTTAGGCTTTTTGGCAGCGGATGTTAGATCAACAGCAGCAACAACACTAGGCCCCAGGCCTCCAACCCTGGTGGGCGGTGTCGCGGTTTTGACAGGAGCAGGTACGACGCTCACATCCCATTTGCTTTTACGCTTCTTTGGCTCCTCGCCTATAAAGAGAAGAAGAAGAAGAAGAAAAAGGAAACTCGCAGTTTTAAAATGACGCGAGGTTGCGCAAATTATTTTTTTTTTCTCTCGGTTTATTCTGTTTTAGAGCGGTTTTTGAAACAAAGATGGAGCTAATTTCTTATTGGTTAGCTTTCTCATTCACCGCAAAAGGACTAGCTTTAATACGTAGTTAGCGCTGTTCTGTGGAGCGGGAGGTCAAAGTTTCCATCACCAGGGGCCTGCTTCTCGAAACGACGATACGGACCCGGCAAGCTGTTGTTGTTGTTTACATTCAAGATAGAGGTTTAAATAGTTCTGCAACTAACATGACAAAAACTATCAGCTAACAAATTGAGATGGACTTGCTTGTTAGCTGGGACCGGCAAGTGTTTATTTAACCCGAAAAATTACCGGGAATTTCGAGAAACATTCCCCTGGGCTGGTCATAAAATAACCGGGGAAGAACGTACGTCAATGACGCTTACGTGCACTCCACCTCTTTTATCGCTCGTATTTTGTATCACATTAACCTTATTTCCCAGGTTCGAGGGAGAAAGATACATGTATAGGGAAGGCCCTTGGAACGAAGAGGTTTTATTACTAGGCTTTGTGTTTGGCTATAAATTAAATCTAGGCGATACAGTTGGCAGCGTTTTAGATAAAGCGCGTTTTGACAAATCTATACCATAACAAAAATTCAATTTCTTTCCCTTTTGGATGCACTTGAAAGGAAGGCTTGGCACAAACTGAGGTCTGAGGCTGGAATTGCCTTAGGCAGACTCTTATGTCTGTTTACTGCTTGGGGACTAACCTTCCGCCTTCATCCAGCTGAATAGTGGGTAACAAGTCATTACTTTGTAACAAACGGATACAAGGAAACCGGTCGTTGTTTCGATACGAACTTAAGCAGTGAAACTGCACAAAAATGTCGTTCACTTCAAGTATAGTTTGTGCGTGAACAAGAAAAACAGTTTGGGTAAATATTCTTCGTTCTTTAAGCCAAGGACGTCGTGAAACTATTTACAACTCGACTGAAGAACTTGTATCGAAACGACCGGTAACCTTATAAAATGATTTGAACCCAGGCGACAAGTAATATCAGTACAGCTGTAGGTCGCATATGAGACTGTTGATGACAATTACCGGTCCTTTTCAAGACTACATCGCGTTCAACTATCGAAAAAAAAGGCTACAACATTCACCTTGATTTGGTTTCTTGGTCCCTGACAAAAATTCCACCTTCAAGAAAAAAAAAATTAACTCCACATCAGCTGACAGCTTGATTCTTCATCAAGATTAGAAACTGGTTCAATAAAATCTCACGAACAAACCTACTAAACCTGTTTACTTACAAAATAATACCTCAAGGAATATCCCACACTCCCCACCATTTCTAGCCTGTAAGTTAACTATAAACAACTTACATGCGTCCTTGCTTGCTTTGCTTTTTCTTTTTCCTTTTTTTCATAAGCTTCTTTCTGAACTTTGGCTAAATTAAGAACGAAAAAAAATCAGTACTACAGAGTCCCAAGAAGACCAAGCAAATAAAACGGGCAAACAAACTGGTCACTAAGTAACTAAATTGTTTAAACTCAGGTCATGTCTTACAACGTAAGTAAGTGTAATATCTTACGATCTTCCACATTAACGTAAGTTTAGCTAAGTTTGAATAGGAAGGACCGTAATTATACATAAGCATGCTCAAAACAAAGGAAAATAAACTTTTTAAATTCCATTTAAAAAATCAAGGCTAAAAATTCAACAATAACATTAGGGCCATTTATACGAGGAAAAATAAGACGCGTCTTACATAAGACGCGTCTTAAATAAGACGCGAACTTTCCGTATAAACGGCACATTTCGTCTAAAATAAGACGCGGCTTAGCTAAGACGCGTCTTATTAGATAAGACATGGTCGTATAAATGGTACAGTTCGCGTCTTATTTAAGACGCGTCTTATTTTTCCTCGTATAAATGGCCCTATTGTGACTTCTCACCAAAGCACAACGATAAATGAATTTACTTGTACATACATAAATTTTCATAATACGACTCCTCTGTCCAACATGTGGGGTCAAACAAGCTCTACATCAGGAGAAAAAACACATACACACACTGAGTTAACAAAACTTTCTTGCTAGCAAATATGCAACTATAATAAACACCTCGCATAGTATTGCGGTGTAGGTTTATGCTTTACTAATAGGAATTAGGAAAGAGAGGAGAAGTGTGACGTCACGTTACCATGGTAGCACTATTTCTGGATGAAAACAAAATCAACGATGACGGAGATGACAAGGAGAACGGCAAAAAATAATAGATTTTTATTAACAAAACAACAACTTTGCACGTTCATCACGCTCTTTTGCACAATTCTTTTCAATCGTTGTACCACTGCGACATGAAACTTCCTAATTTTACACAATCGCTTTATGGAGTAAGTGAACACAAGACAGAAATTGTATTTTTTTTTTCTAATTTAGATATGGTCCTTTCGGATTTAACCCCAGAAAATTTCGCAAACATTTGACAAATTAAATAAAATTGAAATCGATGAAGTTTGAAGCAGTGCGAATTCACTTTTTAAGTGAAGTTTTCGGTTGGTTGTCATATAAATTTATGTCACCATGGCAACATGATGTAACGACTTCTCCTCTCTATTGTCACACACTTTTAGAACTGTCTTAAAAACACCTTAATGAACATCAATCTGTCATGGTCATGTACTATGGTATTTTTTCTGTTATTAGAGAATTTGAGATAAAAGACTTTAGTAAAATCCAACTAGTGGTCTATTATCATTGCTGTGTTCTGATTGGTTGAGCTACTACTAGGCTATATGTTATAGCCCCCTAGTAGCGAAAAGGGCGGGCTTTTTGGCGGCAAAAAAAGGATTAAAGTCTAGCTTTTAACTAGCTAAATTTTTTTTATTCTCGATTTTTTTGACCAACTAGTTGGATTTTACTAAAACATTATTATTTCTCACGCCCTCATGGCCTCTGAGCCCATTCGGGCTCGAAGAATAATTGTTAAATACACTGTACATTGAAGATCTACTGTATGGCAGGACAAGTCATCAAGGAACTTCTTAGGATCCAAAGCGTATCATTATTTTGTATAGTGCATGCAAGCACAATGCAACTCTGAGAAGAGAACATGCTACAGATAAAGTAATTGTCAACCCAAACAAGCAGGAAATTAACTTTATAGTTATTAGCTACAAGTTAATTTCTACTAAATTAGCAGAGCAGAATTATTTGGGTGGTGTTCATCCAACTGTTACAGTAATTTCTAGCTAAGATGTCATACATGACATTGTATCTTAAATTCCCTTTTTTCAACTACATTTGTCACAAATATCTAATCTATAAACAAAACATACGAAATTATGGTTCAGGTGAACATGACAAAAAGTTGATTCATTACCTTAGGGTAATTACTGCCTGTTTCATCCAGATTAAGGTATGACAGAAGCTTCTTGTAAATACTGAAACAAAGCATTATTATTTTTTAGAGTGGTTCTACTAAACCCATGAAACAGCATCTAATAAAAAGTGACAAATAGCTATTGTAACCAAAAGAAAAAAATGAAATGAGAGTATACATGTAACAGCATGGTACATGTACAATTTAGTCTATTAATCTATTTCAGAGGTTTAGTAAAATCAAAAAAATGTACTGAATTACAAATAATTATGTAATAATGATGTTTCCACATGAATAGACATTGGAAATTGTTCAGACTGGAGAAGCCATACCAAGATCTTCACGAACCTCATTCACAAATCAACAAATCATACCAATATCAATCAACATTTCCCCCCTGCTCACCTTGGGTTTCTAAAATCTTTTCTGTTCTGTATGTTGGTATTTAAGTCAAGATTTTTTTTGTGCTTCTTTTCTAAAAGATCAATTATTTTTTCCTGGAGAAGAAAGAAGAAACCATATTCAATTTTAATCAATTTTAACCTTTAACGGACGACAAAATACATTTTGTAAGTCAGTGAAGAGAAGTACCTGAAGTTTGTTAGAACATCGGCCAGTGGGTTCAGGCGGCAACTGAGGCATTGTTATTGCTGGAATTGGTTTTGATTTCACAGCAACATCAGAATCTTCTGCTAAAATAACAAGGAAAAGACTTTCATATAGATGTAGTGAACAAGAACAAGGCTAGATTAACAAATTACAAGTCTGCATATAATAAATATAAAAAAATTATGTACACTCCACAGCACTGTCCATGACCACTGCAAGTGGCATGCACCACCAACTTTTAACTCATGTCATCTAGATCATCCACTTGCAGTGGCAGGAGAGAAAAATGTATTTTTAAATACGTGGCTGGCAAGCTGGCAAGATTGGGTGAATCCTGAATTAAGCTACCCAAGTAGGCAAGATGGGCCTATCTTGTTCACTCGCAACAACACACTTTCTTCCACAAGAAATAATAAAAAATGATAAATCCTTTTAATACTGAACTTTATTGACTTAGCTTCTTGATCAAGATGACTATCAATACTACATTGTAAATCCTTTATTGACTAAGTTTTATTGACTAAGCTTTTCTCAACATCTTCTCAGTCCATACATATACATAACTGTTCATGCACATATTCACAGGAAAAAATAACAGATTCCCAATATTGGATATTTTAGGGTATTTAAAGAATACACACAAAAATCCCAAATTTGGCAACGTGAGACAAGTCCCAACCAGGGAATTCCCAACCAAGTTCCCTGATTGGGACTTGTCTCACTCTTCCAAATTTGGGATTTTTGTGGGTATTCTTTAACCCATTCGCCCCTGAACCGCCCGTAACCGCCCGTGCGGATCCAGGTCCTTTCTACCCATTGTGACGTCATCAGTTTTAACGGTCAAGGACAACTTTCTTCACTAACTTGTGCAGAGTGAAGAGATCTTTCAAACCATACCAGAATGAGCACAATTCAGTCAAGGACACCGGAGAAACAAGCAAAAAACCACGTGACATTGACCTGAAAATCTCCATGAAAATCTTGTCCCATTACCCACCTACCTTTCCTTTCGCCTAATCCTAAGATCCTAAAAGCTTTCCTAAAAACTCTTCCCACCAAAATCAAGCCTACTAAATGCCCAGCAAGAGAAAAAAAAAATGAGGCAAGAAAAGCAAAAAAAGAAGGGAGGAGAGAAAGCGAAAAGTAAAAGTCAAGACTGCTGTGTCACTTTTAAACCCAAAAACTATGTCGAAATTTTGCTTTCTGCGCATGCCCGAACTTCGCAAGCTGATATTTTGCATCTGGATCGGAAGACCGAGAAGTGTTCAACCTGTAAACCAGTTTGTGGTAAGTTTTAGCTCTTTATAGCACGACAGTGACCAGAAAACCACTCGACTAGCTTCAAAACGTGTTTTTCGGCAAAATCTCTAGGAGCAAATGGGTTAAATACCATAAAACATCCAAAAATGGGACCACAAAAAGCAGCTTGGCTAATAACCAGCCATGTAGACCTTGCTCTTGGTCAATAACACCCTTAACATTGTAAAGGACATTGGTAACAATCATGTCAATTTTGGTCACTTATTTTACCTGTTTCGGAGCTTTTTTCTTCAGGTGCAGTATTTTCAGCATCAGCTACCTGAAGATTTTAATAATATATTAGAGGTAATACTTATAATTGGAAATTTTATCATTCAATTGTGTTGCAGTCATAGAGAATAAGCAACAAGAGGCTGAGAGCCAATGGGATGAATTTGATTTAATACTCCAACTTAACGCTCTGAGTCGGGGTGTTCATTAGGCAGTGGAGATGAGAGAGAATTCACTGTTCACTGTGCAGAATTCTTTGGCTGATGTTCGGTAGCCTATGACTATTAATTTTTTATTCAGATGTGGAGCCTCTTTCAAAATATTCTCCTGTAACGGTACACCTTACTCCATTACTAGAATTCTTCATGAAAACCCTGCTGGGTAAAATTTCAGAAGCTCATTGGAGGGGTGTTAATTGCCTACATGTACATGACTTCCTTTCCTCTCAACAACCATTTAATTAACGTAAGAGAGTAAGCTTTAACCATCAAATAATAATGATGATAATAATAATAATAATAATAATAATAATAATAATAATAATAATAATAATAATAATAATAATATTAATAATAATAATACAATGTATTTTTATTATAAAAAGTCCTAATTAACAAGCACACTGCAATTTAAATTGTACCTCAGGCTCAGGAACCAATGGTTCAGTGATTGCCATTTCTTCAGAGCTATCATTAATTGTACTTGGAACTGACAATAAAAAAAGGAAACAAACAAACCAAAAAAAATAGAAACAGACAGCAATGGAATCATCACTTGATATGGTAATAATTCATGATTTAGCATGCAAAGAAACTGGTGTCCGATAGCCCTGGAGCTAGTGGATATTGCTACTGGGCTGTGAATTCTGTTCTCAAATTGCCTGATGGGCAGGTAAAGTTTTTTGAGGAATTCATATTACAGAAGAACTGTAATCAGTCCTGCTCACTTTCTTTGCACCCTGATGATTATCTAAAATTATCTTGACAAAGTACATGTTGTAGTTAATTTTTTATCCCAGGTAATTTTTGTTTCTCTTTTGTTTTTGGGTATGCTAATGTATGCTAATGAAGTTGAAACAAAAGAAAAATAAAAATTACCTGAGACAAAAAATTAACTACAACATACACTTGAGTTTGACAATTAAGTTGTGCAATAACAGGGCTCGAAATTGCGACTGATACGGTCGCCAATGCAACTAAAATTTTCTCCTTCAGTTGGCGACTAAAAACTAACTCTTTGGTGACCAGATTTCTCTCTGATTTAGATTTAAATTAAAAGAGTACAGTTAAAACAAACATTTCATCTTATCTTGCTTTGCTTTCATCATAAAAAATGTGCCAAGTCGATAAACAAAGCCAGTTTACCTCCAAATTTATACCAATTAATTTTCTGTCCATGACATTTTCAAGCAATCAGATCTGATGTATCACGCCATACTACAGGCTTCTGATAATTCGCGGAAAAAATTCAAATTTTTGAGGGATTTTCAGAGACAGATTCACAGAAATTTTCGGGCTAACTTTGCGGATAAACAATCAGTAAAAAACGGCCAATTTTGTGGGAATTTTCTGGGCCAATTTTGCTAGAAATCAATTGATTTTATGCTGATTTGATGCATGTTTAATGTTTTTTAACAGAGATAATCATTTGCTATTTTAACAGCAAAGTGCTCGAGAAATTAGCCAATGGCAAAGCTTTTAACATCATGACTAGTGCCCAGTTTTTCACAACATAATTTATGCCTTGTAGTTTTGGGACATTGTTCGCTTGTTGTGGTGATGAACTTTCAAGATAAATTTGCAAGTTTACAGCAGTTAAACAGCCCCAGTAACCAAGATAAGTTTCTAATATGTTGTATCGACATGTATTTGTTAAATTTTCCAGTGAATTTCCCGGTATTTTGCATGCTTTGGTGACTTTCACAAGATTTCACGGATTTACCTGAATTTCGCACCCCCACGCTATATATCAGAAGCCCTGATACTATAAGATGCGTCATTTACATTATACAAACTGGAGACTATATTTCTCCAGTTGGTCGCCAAAAGGTGACTTGAAGATTTTTTTAATTTTGAGCCCTGAATAATAATTATTCAATTCATTACCAATTATTAATTCATGTACTGAACATCCATATTACCCTGGCATCTTTCTCCAAGTATGTGATGCTGAAAATTTTTGATATAGCCTAATACTTAAAATAGCTGCAATTCAGGACCCAGTCTTCACTATTTTGTACAATGTCAGCTTCAAGTAGGCTTACAAGACAGTAATTTTGTTACCTCTGCGTCCTGCGTCCCTGATGTATAAATATCCCCAAAGATGCAATTTTTTTTTGAACTGGGACTCAATGGTTCTGGACTGGGACTCATGATTTTTCACAAGATGAGTCCCAGGACTCACCATAATTATTTGTAACAAAATCACTGCACAAGATCATACAAAATGTAATTTGATATGTAATTGATATGTCTTGGTTAGACACTAAGGCTGATCATACCTGTTTCTTTGTCTGTTGTGTCCTCTTGTGTCTCCACCAAGATTCCACTTTCCTATTATTCCAAAAACAGTCACCCAAAAATATCAATAAGTAATATTTTGGGTATTTCCTTGCATTGAATTATTGGTTACTTCAAGCCCTAGGATTTCAAATCCCACGGATAACAATTTTTCAGTTCCGTGCCTAGAGATCATGGGAAACTATTGGGAATAATTTTTTGGTTCCGTGAAAATTCATGGGAACCCACTTTTATTTCATTTTTCAGTTCAGTATCTGTTTCCTGGAAACATGTTGTTAAACATACTTTTAAATTAAAGAACATCAGTGTGTACTTATTATTTACAAAAAACTTCAATGTCTGTTAAAATGTCAGAAGAATGTCAATGTTAAATGTGTTAAATGTGTGTGCACTTTAGTGTCAAAAACTCCAGACCCCTCTTCGATTCAACTAAAGAAGTAAGTATTCTCACTTGAAATGTTCGCTACAGATCTTGTCTTTTCATAACGAGATTCGGGCCTTATTATCAGTTTAAACAGTGAAATTGTCACTGAAAGACTTCATTCTAATTATTACTTTTAAACTTTTGGAGACATATTTTTTTTCTTGGCACTGGAAGCCATAACAATCACTGCTGCTAACTGTAAAACATCTTTCATGCATGAGTCATCAGTAACATGTAATGCACTTTGGGAACGATTCAAGATGGTGGACGATAAAAAAATGGAACTTTTTTTAGAATTTTGTTTTTTACACAAGCTGAGTAATAAAGAATTGCTGTGCTAGTTAAGAATCCAAGTGGAAAAATATTATATTTTCGATTTTAATCCCTCAGTCTGAATATATCACGACATGTCACTGGGAAACTATTTTCCAGTTCTGTTATTTTAAGATCACAGTAATGACACAGTACAGGAAATGATCATTACCGTGAAATCCTAGGGCTTGTTACTTGTTGTTGTGAGGTAACAGTATTGTTAAGTATCTCTTCGACCTTTTGTACAGTATGACACATTTTGTGATTGCACCATTGGGCAACACCAACAAACTACTGATCTTTCAGGGTGGGACACTAAGAAGGGCCATCAAATAAATATACAGTAACTATCTGATTAGTTGAAGCAAACTTTTAACCAAACAGAAGCAACAGAAGCTCTACTTAGATCTAGTTAGCGTCACTTCATCAGTATGGAATATCTGCGCTTGTTCCTCAGACGCTATTTCGCAGGGAAACCAGTGGTAACAACCGGAAATGTGGGCTGTTCTCTCAGGTTAGCACATCACCTTAGTTTCCTTTTCTCCTTCTCCCTCATCCTCATCTGCTACTTCATCATCATATGATACCAGGCGGGCATCTTAGCAAGGAAGAAGCAAGTTAGTAAAACATATTGAGACAATAAAATGAGGATGCCACTCAGCGCGATTAGCTTTTGCTATTTCTGAGTGGCTGTGCTCTCTTTTTTCACAATTATTTCCTTTTAAAGTCTTTACACTTTTGTACCAAGAGCACAATAGGGATTGTGGTTGTTTGTTGTTGTTGTTGAGGCTACAGCAGAATAATCAGCGATAAAGCGTTTTTTGTGTCCTTTTAGTTTGGAGTACTGTGCTTAGTTACCTATCATGGTGAATTGCGTAACACTGGCCTTAATAAACATAGGCATGTTAAACGTGCATGAGCTATTTTGAATGCTTCAGTGTAACTTTAATGCCTCGGTGTAACCTTACCAAGAGTGATGAATCTACCTCTTTGATCCTATATGTAGATTGGGTTTTCGTGCGAAATTGCATATTGCAGTACATAAATGAAAACACGAAATGCTCAGCTGAGTCGATCCTCCAGCTATATATTCACTTTCCTCTGTCTTTCCCTGTTACATCACGCAAGTTAAACAAATCGTTAAAGTGAAATAAATTTCTACTCGCCAAACGTTGATTAGAAGGAAAACTCTAAGGTTTCCTCAGAGTTTCTTAAGCCAAAATGTGACTCATCGAATACGAATAGTTACGAAATACCAGGATTTTTATCATTGTGGTAGATGGTTGCATCATCATAATTCACAAGGTTTTCACGTGCGATTCTACTCAGTGAAACAGTCTTTAACTCCGACAACTTATTTCTTCATGTTTTAAAAGCTATTGCTTCTCAAAAGACAAGAGTCTTTTTTAAGGCATTGGTTACAAAACGAAACAGGTCTTCATACGTCCAAGTTACTATTTATCATTGTGAAAAGCCAATCTGCATGAGATGTACAGTCACACAGCTGGCACGTGAAAGTGTTGGACTTTGCCACCTTTCGTGGTTCATACGTGAGGGAATTCGAGTCATCACATAGTAATCTAGTAAACAGAATTATAAAAATAACTCATGCACACAATTTGCATGTGAAGATGTTGGTCTCTGGCCCTTTCACAATTTGTACGTAAAAAAGAGGCAAATTGTTTTACTACAAAATTTTCTCAAACGATTTTAAGAAATCACCTCAGCTTTATTACAACATCTGCAATAAAATTTAATAATTTAATTTATTAAATTATGTTTCATGCAACGCCAAGGTTGATAGGCTAACATTTATTAACTGCCAAGAAAATTATCAAACTGCTGAAATAATTATGTTTCTACTTATATCATGTTGCTCCACTCAATATAACAGTATCTAATTATTGTGTCAACTAGCTTCTGCCAATTTTATTCCCTAACGCTACTGTTTCTACTGAAGTTACGCATCTTTACTAAATAGAACGAAAAAGGTCGGTTGAACTTTGTAAGCAAGAGAATAATATTTTTAAAGCTTGTTTACAGGATAAACAATACTCGATACAGCTTTCAAAAAAATAAGCTGACTTTTAAACTTCTAAAACCACATTTTATAGGGCGCATACTTTCGAATTAAAGTCTGTATCTAAATATCAATTATTGCTTCATTGGAAGAGATTTGCAAATATATGATCTTTTATACTCTACCCAGTTGTAGCAGGTGAAACAGAACTCATACTGACGTGCGTTGTACCGATAGCCGAATTAGGTCAGAAATGCCTCAAAGCAGCATCCACACTTTAACATGAACCCTTAAACAGCTGCATCACTGTTGACAGCGTTTGAATCATGAAGATATTTTATGTAATGCTTCCAAACACCTGTACCCGTAATAAAAGATGAAAAAATTGTGAAGGATCAAGATGGCGGTCCAGTGCTCGACTTTCAGAAAAAAATCTTGGGGCCAACTGGCCCCCAAGTTTTCATTTTTGGTCGCCAGAACAAGTATTCTAGTCGCCAAAAATTATATTTAAGAACTAATGTGATAAAATAAACTTAACATCTTTAACTTAGCCTTAACAGAAAATGAATGGTTCAGACTTTCTTTGAACTTTCTTTCGAATGGTTTTCGCTGACGCTCGATTACCAGCCGGTGTTCTGTAAAATGAATCTGCACTCAAGCGTAAATCTCCTTAAAAAGGTATTCAAGCTTAAGGTTCAGGAAATGGAATACACATTAAAAAAACAAAATTTAGGAATCACAAAAAAACTTATTTGGGTTATGAAAGAACAAAATCAGCAAAATTTGTTTTGCGTCCCATGTATTTGCATGTTCAGAACTGAACATCGGTGAAACTTCATCTATTGCGCGGTTGCCTAACACGTGATCGAAAGTCTCCAGAAAGATCAGAAAGAGGAAACGTTGCTAATGTTTTCGGGCAAAGAAGTTGATTTTGCGAGAAGTCTGTTAGACAAACAGCATGACTTCAACTTTACTTCATTAGAAGTCAATAAAATACAGCAGAGCTTTTATTTGCGTCGTCACGCTCAACAGAAATTTGCGTAAAGTTGTTTACAAGAATTGCGAAGCTCGAGAAGTAAGCACCGTTCGTTCTCGATTAGCTTCGATTAGCTTGAGCTTTTATCAGACTAATCTGCTATCGAGTCTGCAATCGAGATACATGTTCGACATAAAGAAATTGTTTTAAATATCGATGCGCTAAAAGTCATTCCCGGAGAAACACGGGATGATCTGTTGAGAATTACGATCGATTTGTCCGAAAGTCGATAAGTCTTCCGTCGAATTCATTCATTTCACAATCCTCTTTCAAGTAAACGTAGATTAGAGTGTTGGAAGAAATCATTAAAGCCTTTAGACAAATCGTTAAAGCCTTTAGACAAATCGTTAAAACGTTTAGACAAACCGTTAGAGCGTTTGGGCAAAACGTTAGAGCGTTAGAAAAACCGTTAGCTATCCGTAAGTTGTGTAAAGGATAACAAATTATCATTAGTGTACATTTACCCAAACAAGAAAGTCACCTATCTTGGGGGCCAGGTTGGCGACCAGGCGTGAAAATTTAGTCGCCACTGAGTAAAAGCTGGTCGCATTGGCGACCCCACGGGTCGCAACGTCGAGCCCTGCCGGTCTCAAAGTGCCCTTGTTCAACCTTTACCAATGCCATGTTTAAATAGATGCCAAGATCTCATTGGTTCCTAAGCATCAACTGATAGTACCTTCAACCTTATTGGCTCTTGCAACAAACATCACAACATACAAAGATACAAAGCCACAAAGATACATACGCTCACACCACTGACATATGAGCTATTTTTTTCAAGATAGCTCAACAAGTACAATTAGAATGATGAAGTATTGGCGACCGAAGTACATGTAACTTTTATCTTGGTGATTTGTAAAAGCCTTTCATCTAGAAGGAATGCTGGTAACATCCTTTTGCATGACTATCCCAACTAAAACTTGACAAAACTTACTTGTTTTCACTCTTGCCTGAGCTGTAGGATTTGAAGCTGGTCTAGCCGGAATCACTTTGACTCGACTATCTTCGTCTTGTACTTCATCATCAGAATCTTCAATATCACTCTCACCGAGTCCATAATCAGCAAGAGAGTTTAATGATCCAATTCGTGGATTATCCATGTCTTTCCCAGTGAATAAAAAACACAGTTTTCAAGGTCTTTTAGCTGTAAATGACGTTTAATAAATGAAAGTGGCGGCCATATTGAAATCTGGATGCGCTGCTCGCTGACCAAAAAGACCGAAGACACTCGTTTTTAAATTATTCTAATTTTACGTCATGTAAACTCGTCATGTCATCTCGTCATGTATGATAAATTGATTGCGGGCGCAGAAGAGACAGTCTGTTAGATACTACATAACGCCCAAAATCAAAGTCTAAGTTGACTGAAGCAGGACTTGGAATCGAATCGGTGGAAGGAGCCATAGCCGTCCATAGCCGTCCGTAATCTGTGAGTTGGAGCAACTTCAAAATACCTCTCCACTTGTGGTTTTGCAGTTCAATTGATTAGGAGGAAAGAAAATGTCAGAAAGTGAAGAGTACACACACATACAGGTGAGCTTGATTTTTTGCACATTATCCAGTAACCCGAAATTTAGTTTTGAGCTTTAATAAGCTTACGTACGATTGCGTTCGAACTTCTTCCTTGCTTCACATTGAGCGATGCGGAGACTAAAAGTGATCCTGTTGTTTTTGAATTAGACGATGTTAAAATTATCCTTGTTCATTTTTCCCATGTACGTGCGTATCTTGCTCATAAAAGCCGAGTGGGTTCATTCTGATGGTCGCGTAACGTTGAACCGATGTGTGTAGTACGTGAGAAAATAAGACTGAAAATGCTTTAGTTTGGAATAAAAAGGGACGAGGTTGAGGGAATTCATGACGAAAGCTTGTCCTGTACTTAAATACGCCAATCTTTAGAATTGCCTGATCTTAACGCCAGCGCAACTTTTTAAAGTAACTTTAATTTTCTAAAAAATACACGGGTGTTGTGCAACGAGGATCAGCCAGGGCAGCGTATCCTCCAGGTTGATAAGCTTAAATATTACCAGTGTTAGCGTTGCACTGTATTTTGGACTTTCATCAGATACATACACGTATGCTATATGCATGGCAGACGACATTTCTCTATCTTTGTCATAAAAATAGTCGTTTCGATGTCACGAGGCCGGCTAGTTGTTGGTTTATGAGTCATCATCAAATTTTGGAATTTATCACCATAACACAATAAACCTAGTATCAATGTCATTGCCATTAGTTGTGTATCACATGTTTTACTCTTATTACTGTTGACATGTGATATCCTGCAGATTGTGGGACTGCATAACATTGTATCTTTACCCCCAGGCAAAGATTTATAATTTTATCGTACATGTAACAGTACACTCATTTTCAAGAGAGCATTATTTTTTCCTTTCGGATCTCAGTGTCATCATACAAAGTGATAAAGTGCTACAGTTTCCAAAACCTGTCAAATGTTTTTGTTATGTACATCAGTTTGTCAACAATGCAAAACAATAGCATTCCAATCCTATCTTTTCAAACTTACTGATCAATAGAAATGTCAAATAAATTTATTCAGTCACAGTTTGTGAACAAGAAGCAAAAAATTGTGCAGTAAGGGAGCTCCCAGCTATTGTGTTTATAGAAAGGCTCATATTAGGTGGAATGCTGGTCACTGGATAGATGCCTGGTCATGCATACATGTAAGCAAAGTAAAAGATACTTACATTTTCTATGGATTTAACTTTCTTGTAGGACGCATTTAAGAAATTAAAAGAATCATTTAGGTCTGGCAAGACAAGAGATGTGGAGTATAGAAAAGATCAGCTTAGAGAATTACTGAGGCTTATGGAAGAAAATGAAGATGCAATTGCAGAAGCTCTTGCCAAGGACATGCACAAGGTTTGACCATTATGAAATATCGTAAATCCTTTATTAAGTGCCCCCCCCCCTCACAAATAAGCCCCCCCTTTTCAGAGGAAGAAAGTTAATAAGCCCCCCCCCCCCTCTCTATTAAGCTCTCCTCTCCTTCCCTAATTCTCCTTCCCTTCTTCATTAATAAATAATAGACTGTGTTAATCAATAACAACTGTAAAGCTGCATGTGGACTGATCCAGGATGGTTGTTTTACCAACTGGAAGTTTGGATTTGATTCTGATCCTCCGCTTCATGACCTAAAAACTTCTTGTACTTGAGCTTTTCCACTTCGTATTCTAGTTCTTAATGGAGAACTGATACCATTGTCTTTTCTGAATTAGATAAGCTCCCCCTCTCAAATAAGCTCCCCATCTCTATTAAGCACCCCCCCCCCCTCAAATGGGCTTGAAATAAATGAGCCCCCCAGGGGGCTTGGTAGAGGATTTACCGTAAACTATCGGTGAAAACTTGGGTCCCAGTTGATATCATTACCCCTTTTATCCACCCAACCCTTGAAAGGTTGAGCAAATCGCCTTTGAAGACTTAATCTGTTTCTTTTCTTTATTATTTCTTCCCAGCCAAAGCAAGAAGCTGTTTTGGCAGAGGTTTTGATGGTTAAGAGTGATATCACATATGGTGAGATAGCTATCCAGTTCAGCTGATTAAGCAACAATAATGTGTTAACAGGCTCAGTGGTAACCTGAGAAAACAGCCTACATTTTGTGATGCCACCACAGGTTTTTCCCAAAATGACGTCTGAGAAACGAGTGTAGAAATTTCATGCTTATGACGCTTCACTACCCAGGTCTGGTTTGTGCCTCTGATTGGATAAGGCAAAATTTTCAACCAACCCAGATCTGGGTAGTGACATGTCATCAGTATGGGATTTGTGCGTTCATTCCTCAGACATCATTTTGTGCCAGAGAAAGCAGTGGTGGAGTTATGAAATGTCAGCTGTTACCTCAGGCTAGTTCAGCGGGTGAAAGTTGCACTTATTGAGAGAGGTTAATAAATTTGTCATCATTTACATCATGCATGGATTTCTTTGTTTAGACATCAGCAATTATTGTGCATGAGTCATTGATATAATTAGGTTCTTGTTAATTAAATATGATGTTGCTTCTATTTCCATCAGCTCTCAATAACTTATCTGATTGGGTCAAACCCGAAGCACCAGAAGTTCCATTGGTTAATAAAGCTGATAATTGCTTTGTAATCAGTGAGCCACTGGGCATGGCTTTAATTATTGGAGCATGGAATTATCCAGTACAACTCACCCTCCTTCCTCTTGTTGGGGCAATTGCTGCTGGTAGGTTGTATACCATTAATTAATCTAATAGACACCCTATCTCAAGCAAATGCCTCTTGTCTAACAAAAGTTCCACTACGTTTTTATCATACACCTCCTGTCTAATACATGTAGATGCCTTGCATAGCAAGAATAGTGCTCCAAAACTAATTCTAGGAAAAAGAGGGACCAGGGGGAGAACTCAGAATTTTAAGTGACAGGGGTAATCAAATGAAGGCAACAATCAAAACCCCAAAAATCCCTGCACCAAAAACTAACCCCCAAAATATCCCATGGTGAAGTTCCGCAACTAAAAAAGTTTGGTTTTACTGTATTCAAAGAACTACCCAACAGGGATATGTGGACACTACTAAGGATCTTCAGATTGTTTTGGATACCCCAAAAAGTCCCTACTTAAATCAAGCCATCTAAAAAAATACTTGCCAAATTTTCCTACCCCCCCCCCCCCCCCCCACCCTGCACAAATAAAAAACCTGCACTCGAACATTTTAAACCAAAAAAATTCCTTTGATTATCCCTGTCACTTGAAATCCAGAGTACCACGCCTGGGCAAAAAATAGTCAACTCTCTTGTAAGACAGACCTTTAGGACCAGCAATTAGTAAGACTATAGAGAGTCAAATAAAGAGAGTAAAGAAAAGCAGGGACCAACTCTAGGTGTCCTTTTTACCAAGGTGTGTGTCTTATAGAGGTGTCTGTAAAAAAAAAAGTTGGCTGTATATAGTAGTCATTCAATTTATTCAGTTTCTTGCTTGGCTTACCAAGTGTTTCGGCATTAATTAATTGTATGATTCTTGGTCACTGTCAAGTTCAAGCATGGATACTGACATTGAAATTAAGATTTTAAGAAATCAGTATGGATCTCTAAACAACCTACCCATTGATGTGTATTGATCTAGCAATGGACTGGATAGTCTGCTATTTGTAAATTGTGGTGATGTATTATTTACCAAAAGCATATTAGATTTTTGGAGTTACAATTTTCTGTTAAATGCCCCTGCTTAGTCTCTTAGGATTAAATAGGCGTCCCAGGCATTTATTACATGTGCATCATTTTTTTACTTGTGAATGATGACAACAAAATTTGCAAAAAAATTATAGACAATTATCTCTTACAAGCGTGAATTTCTAAGTAAATCTCATCTATCAATTCTGTGTACATATTATGATCTGGTTTGCGATTCATGGTGATGAAAGTGGCTTAAATATTATATTTTGTCAGTTTGTTTCAATTTATGCAGGTCATTTGTGATAGACCTAAAAGTTAAATTGGTTTGACAAATGTCTACCTAAAAAAATCTTGTGACCAGAAAATTTATGAAATAGCCTATAAGTATAACATTTTGTACACTGTTGGTGATTTCTGTGTTAAACTACATGTACTTTTGAAACAGGGAACTGTGCAATAGTCAAACCATCAGAAGTATCATCACATGCAGCAGAACTTGTAGAGGAGATGATACCAAAATATCTTGACCAGGTACATACATGTACATGTATTAGTTGCATGTTCCTGTTTTTTGTTGTTGTTTTAAAGTTTGTTTTTAGAGAAAGGGCGAGGTTAAAAATATTTTAACCCATTCGAGGTGCCCTGTTTCCTATACTTCAAACAGAAAATAAAATAGGAAATGTTTTTGTTAGTGTGCAGCTGTACAGAGTGGTTGTGCACAGGCTGACAGAACAAAGTTCACCCCAAGTGGGGTAATCCAAGACAGTTTTGGATTGTGGATTTCAGGCTGTGCATTCTTGATTCCAGGTACTGGATTCCGGATTGCTTGTCAGTAGAACTTGGATCCCAGATTCCAAGGATTCCGGATTCCAGAAGGAAAAATGAATCCAGATTACCTTACATGGAGTGATAGATGATGGGGTGACAAAGTGATGTGTAGATTGAAATAATAGTGCAGTAATGATCCAGGATTTTAATTCCATTCCAGGACTGTTATGCAGTTATCACTGGTGGAGTGGAGGAAACAAAGTATTTACTAAACAAGTGCAAATTTGACAAGATATTTTACACAGGTGGCAGTGCTGTGGGTAAAATTGTCATGGAAGCAGCATCAAAGAATCTAACACGTGTTACACTTGAGCTTGGAGGAAAAAGGTAGAATTGATAGAGATATGAAATCCTTACCCACTATAATCATAAATTCTGTTGTTGGAAATTAAATGGTTTAAGGGAACAATGTAATAAGTAATGGGAATATGACAGTCTGGGTGAGAGTGGTTCGAAACGGGACAGCTGTAAGCAGCGAGTGTCATTTCAACAATCTGTGTACTTAGTATTCACTAATCTGTTCATGTTGTCCGGCTTCAGCAGCATAATAAAAAAATATATAACTGTTCAAGTGAGGCCTTAAACTGCTGCTTAAAAAAGTAAAATCCAAAATCCAAGCTTTCGCCGATTAACGGCATCATCAGGGATGAGAAAATATTCCGCGCGCGCTGTCAGTGGAATACAACGCTCAAATGATGGAGTGTCTCTAGACAAAGGACCTCTAAAGGCGCTTAAAAATGGTCTCTAGAATACTAAAGTAAAAGGTCTGCGAATTCATTACATTCCTTCGCGAATTGAGTGTAGGCTTGCACTTTCTAATGTAAAATTCTTCATAAAGGCGTAGATTAGCGGGATCGTTTTCGCTCGTAATAATCTTGACCTCAATGCCTTTATAGTCTTTGTTCTGGCAGAAATAGTTATGTTTTTTTACATAGGAGCATTCATTATTGAAATGTTCTTTAACGCGGTCGTGGTTGAAGCGTGTCGTGCTATCTATGTATTGCTTATCGCAGCTGTTACACGTGAGCTGGTACACTGCATTTCTTTGTTAACACAACCCAGTGTTAGAGATAGGGCATTTGTCTCTAGTGCATTTGCGTTCCATGGAGGTGTGGGATGTGGCTCGTCTGAGAGTGTAGGATTTGTGGGAAATGCGTACCGGGATGTTTTCTTGTCTAAAAATGTTAGCGATCCTGTGATTGAGTCGTGTAGAAATGTACGGGATCTTAAGGTATGACCATTCTGTGTTGGCAGGTTGAGGGTTTCGTTGGGGGTTTTGTGGGCGTTTTGTCTGCTCTGTACTGTTCTCTGGATAACCGTTAAGGCCAAGAATGTCATCGAATGTGTTTAAATGTGGGGAGCATCTGTTTCGATGCGTTTTCGTTCGTTGCGAATGAAGTTGAGTTTGGATTTGGTGGGAATAGCTGATCGATGGTGGACAAATAGAGGTACCTTGGCTGGCTTTTTGTAGCATTCAAAAGAACTGTTGCCATCCTTGGATATGGTGACTGTGAAATCGACAATGACAGGCCACTCGGTGTTGTTTCTGCTTTTCAATTTCAAATTTCAAATTAGGGTGTACTTTGTTTATTACATGGTGGAAGTGGTCTGCTGTTGCTTCATTAGTTGTTTGGACATAATTGTCGTCAACATATCTCTTGTAAGGGCTCATCGTTAGGTGCGAGGAGAGGGCGATGGTTTCTCTCATTGTTAGAGACACGCCCCTCATCAAAACGAATCCGGAAATCTTTTAGCCTAATTCACAGACCCTCTATTTTCACATTAGATATCATTGAGCGCGCGAATGATAATAAAAACAGCGGGGGATTTTTTCACCGCAAATGCAAGAGGGGTGGGGGTGGGAAAAGGTTCCTTTCTTTTTTTCTCGCACTCTGCGCGCGCTGTACCCTGGCTCCAGAGGCCCATTCTCAAAATACCTAAGATGAAATAAACCGAGCTTGATAAGGCTCCCGAGCCGCTTTCTCTCGGCGCCTCGCCGCGAACCATCAGTATCGATAAGAAAAATATCCTCTGGAACCCAGGGTACGCGCGCTGTCGAATTGTCAAAAAAATCTTAGATAAACGTCCGTGGTCAGCCTAGAAATCTTTGTGACCGCATATTTTTCACACGAATCGGCCTTCCGTCCACATGCAAACAGTGAATCTGCTCACTGAAACTGCATCGTTTTGAAACCGGTCTCCAGAGAGTGTTTTTATTTGTCCGACGGAATTGCGTATTCGTGTATGAGACTATTGAAATCGGGTATTTCCGAATTCAATTAAGTAATGCGGGGTTCACGTGGATGGGGCCATAGTGAGTTGTGTATCGACACTCTATAGTTTCAGGTCTGTTTATTGATCAACTGCAACACTCGGGAAAGTGTTCCCGCCAAAGGAATTTCTGCTCGGTCAGGTCTCGTTTCTGACCAGTCAAAAATGGTATTGCACGAAAAAAAGCTAATAACGGCTTGTAAACCCAAATTTTAGCATTATACTCGTTCTAGTCGTCGCTTGACCGTTTGAAAAGTGACTTAATGGACAAAATGATTTGGCCGCGGTCAAGATAGACATCTTGTTTCGCTAAATAACAACAAAGGCTCGAGGATGATATTTACCGCAAGAAGATGTCTGTGTTGACTGCAAAAGTAACATGTTGCCCAACCGTGACTCTCTAAGTGTTTCCTCCAAAGTCCATAGTATTTAGCAAAACGTTTGAGGTCAAAGATTGTTTCGTTTAGTTTACTTTTTAGTACATATCCTTGACGTCCACTGCACGACTACGACATGAGACCTCCTAAAGCGACTTTTCAAAGAGGACGTGAACATACGACGACTTTCAATTTTCTATTTTGAACCTGGATAAAAATCCTGAAGAATTCAACTCCAGGTGAAATCGCCTACATTTGAGAAATTGAGTGGGTCCAAATAAACGGGATAAAATTTGAAAGGACGCAAATTCTTTTTTTAGCAAGGTTTTCACTGCTTCCGTCGTCTTTGTTGCTTAATAAGCCCCTACTTAGCAGTGACCGGTCAACATGACCGGTGTGGGAATTTTTGGGCTATAAAAGTTGCCATTCTGGCCGGACATTGTCCTTTGACCGGCCTTTATTTTGAGCCCTGAACTGGTTGATTAAATAGTGATGTCACCGGCTATGAAGCCACGAAACTTTGATCCATCTTTTTCATTGTCACTGATCTTTTGCCATTTTTGTTATTCCGATTTGTCAGTTTTTGTTCAGTTCAAGAACCAATACGCTTCTGGTTTGCAAATATCAATAGATGACGTCAATGCGAGTAACGTATTTACTCGAATAAGCGCCGCCCCCGATTAAGAAGCACCACTTCCGAATAAGTGTCGCGGCCCTGATGTAATCAAAGTAAAAAAGGCATTAATTCTGGTCGTTTAATACGAAAAATGTCGCGTACAACTTTCAAATAAACGCCGTCGTCAAATGAAGACCGTCGCATTGAGGCGTGAAAATTTTAAAAGCGTTGCGGCGCTCATTCGAGTAAATACGGTATCGCTATTTCATCATAATGAACCTCCTGTCGTCTTTTTTTCAGCCCGTGTTACGTTGACAAGGACTGCGATCTTGAGATAGTCGCTAAAAGAGTTTCTTGGGGAAAATTTGCAAATGCTGGACAGGTCCGTGTACACAATATACTGTAATTTTTAAATACTCACTATTAACATCATTCCGCAAAGTTCTCTTCTAGTACTATCCTTACAATGTACTTCATAAGCATTTCCGGTTTTTTCCTTTTCTTATTTCAGACATGTGTCGCCCCAGACTACCTTCTGTGTCACCCCGATGTCCAAGAGGAGCTCATCAAACGCTTCAAAGAAACTTTGTTTGATTTTTATGGAGAGGTGAGCGAGGGCTATTCCGTCATTCATTCGTAGGTTACAAGGACAGTTATCAGAGAGTTTACGCAACCACATCGGCGATGTATTCGCGCTTTTTTTTAACTTTATCGCGTTACCAGACTCTATCGAGTTAAATTTGTCAAATGTTGGCGAATTTCCTTATGGTTAAATTGTCAGGGACAGCAGCGAAGTTTTAAAAGAGGAAAAAAATTCTTCTTTCTATGTTCAAGTCACATTAGAAAGTTTCAGGTGTCAGTTGGACGACAAAGAAGTATACCAAAGATTGTGGTTCACGTGCGCAGTTGTATTGTTCATTTAACCTGTTGCTTTTATGACGTCGTTGCGGCGTCGTCGTTTTCGTTGAGTTAACTCCAAAGTAAATGATTGTCAGCTCCATAGTTTGCGTTGCTTAGGTCTTTTCTCTGTGGAAGAAAACTCGAAGTCAAGTTTGAAAATCCGGTGTCACAGAGCGTTCAGATGCAGAGAAAACCGGAGCTTTCTGTTGAAATCTTAAGGTTATAGTTCATTACGAGGAAACGTGTCCAGAAAAGATGGAAATCTTCAGGCCTATTCCTTTTTTCAATATTCTTTTATTACAATTCTTTTTTACCATTTCATCCCACTAAAGGGCATTTTTCCTTTATTTCAGCTCGAAAATTTCCGTCATTCTGTATTCATTATTTCTTTTCATTCCCAGATGAAAACTCAAATGGTACAACGGTTTATTCTGGTGCGAGTGGAATTTAGTAGTACCACTGGGACTAGCCTGTACACAGACGTTGTTAAATAAATCACCCGCGGTTTTTATTTTCCTACGTGCGCTCGGCGATACCGACCATTGGACTACCGGGTCCGTGGCTGGGGGCGCCTGAAAAACAAAAAACAAAAAACGCGCGCTCGACGATCTCTAAAGAGAAAGTAGAGGGTCTGTGAACAGACTACACTAAGATCGTTTCATTATGACAAGTTTTTCCTTGCAAATGGTAAAAGGCTTTACGGAATCTTTCTTACTAAAATAAAACATCTAGACTAGGTTCTTTTTCATCCTCGGACTCTAGGCAACTGTATCAAACCGTATATTGTAACGAAAATCCGAGCAAGAAATAACTCTGGCCAATCAAAACGGACACAGACGTGCCAATGAACCAATCAGAAGTTAGATATGTGTAGCCGACGTTAAGCGCGGGAAACTGAAAAAGCTGCCAGCAACGAGTCGTGATTTGTTATGTTTTTTTCTTCCAATTGGAGAAATAGAGGCGCGAAATGTTTCAGCCAATCACAAGACGTTGCAATCGAAAACGCAATCGTGGAATTACTTTGGACGCTGTAAAAACTGCTATCTATGCAAAAATATTGGCCTGTATTTTAAATGTGTTGCTATTCTTTTTCATTGCAAAGGACCCCAAGGAGTCACCAGACTATGCAAGGATTGTGAACAACAGGCATTTCAAGTAAGTTCACCTCTTTTACGGTGTAGTCTTAAAATTTGGAATATTTGAAAGCTAACTTGCCTCCAAATCACTGTTGCAACAAATAACACCTTGAAATGAAGACTATGTGAACCGATGTGAGCCTCGGAAAAGCAGATTTTTAAATGAAGACATGATCCTCTATGTTGTAATAGCAATTTAAGCAATTTAACCCGGAAAAAACGGGGCTTCAATGGCATTCCAACCCTAATCCAACCCACGGTCTCTGCGTGACACCATGCCAACTCCTTTGAAAAGAAGTTACATGACAAACTACAGATCTAAACAAGAAAATTGCACACGTCTAAACATTTCAGTAAAATCGCTTTGTTACAGTAAACGATCGCGCTTTTTTACTCGCCAAAATTAATATAAGTATAATGCTAAGGACTCGCCACGGAGCCTAGGGACATTTTTTCATCGCATTTTATTTCTTTCCTCATTTCAGCCGCTTAAAAAGTTTAATGTCCTCTGGGACTTGTGCAATTGGAGGCGAGACAGATGAGAGTGAAAACTACATCGCACCGACAGTAATCACGGGAGTCAAACCCACTGACCCACTCATGGAAAACGAGGTACGGACATTGTTTTCAAGGCCACTACACGTTTTTAGTGTAAACACAGCTTGACCTAGCCAATACAGCTGCCCGCGAAACATCCCCACCGACGGAGGGTAGTTGTAGGGTAGTCTTGTACATTCTTGCCATTCAGGGTATGCACTTCTGGGAACAATGTCGCATCGGCAATAGGACACATTCGATGGGGTCGATTTAAGCATGCCGTATTTATGAATAAACGCCAAATGTAAAGCAAAAGATATAATATTATGTCGACAAGAGCCGCACTTTTCCTGTACCAATGCAGCGCATGTGCTGATATGACTGATTAGATTACGAGATAGACTTTGTTTCTACGTTCTTAGCTTTTTCGAACAAAACAAAGAAAAAGAAACAACCTGTAGTCCGTGTTATTTGTGAATCAGAAAATTTATGTAAGCTCTACCCGCAACAAAACGCAGTACCGAGAAGTCGAGAAACTTAATACGAGGTGCGTACGTAGAGGCTGGGACTTGTGCTGAACATTCTGCCAACAGAGGACACTAATAATCAGCTCCATGACTGCTTGTGTGGCTTGACCTAATGCTTGCATTGTGCACATCAACACAAACTAAAAAACAAATCAACTCAAACTAAGTTTCACTTGAACAACTCGCGATCGAGTTATCTGAGAAACAGTAGCCTTAACAAATGGACAATATGTTGGCCTGAGTAATCATTTACTGAGAAGATTTACTCTGTATTGTTCTAATGAATGGAGTGATCTGTTTTGCAGGTATTTGGTCCTCTGTTGCCAATAGTTAACGTCGACAATGTGGACGAAGCCATAGAGTTTATTAATGACAGGTATGAAACGTATATGAGAGTGAGAGACCTTAACATAGTATACGTTAAGCATTATTATTATTATTATTAATTTTATTTTAATATGATTATTTTTCCGGGGCTGTAGGGACAAACCGCTAGCTCTGTACATCTTCTCTAACGACAAATCCAAAGTTGATCGTATCTTGAAGAACACGTCTTCAGGGGGATTCCTGGCAAATGACACGGTTGTACATGCTGGAGGTACGTTGTTGTTAAATAGACCATTTTACAGTTATGGATGGAGGCGAGGCTGGAGGCGACTTTGTTTTGATACAAACCTTCCTGCTTTATTATGCAAATGAAGTTGTTTTTATGCTAACTAGTATTTTCCAATTTCCATAACATAACAAAGGAGGTTTGTATCAAAACAAGGTCAACCTCAGCCTCACGTTCACGCGAAGGCTAGGGTACTAAGTCCATAACTGTAAAATGGTCTATTGAGAGATTTTGAATCACGCCCGAGGAAAACGGCAAACTTCAATCAGTACTACGTGACCGGAAATTCCATTTTTTTTCTGTTTGGGAAGTTTCAGAAAACATGCTCTGTGGTTTGTGTCAGTAGATTTGGATATACGTGTACTTTGTAGCGGGTAGTTCTTTCACCAGGTCAAATTTTCTTGTTCTCTGTTTATGCACAAGATTACCACCCGGATGGTTTGTGTAACTATAGTAAGCTCCCTTACAAGTTTTCCCTGTACTTGTTGTCTGCTACTCAGTTAAGCAACTACAATGACGACGGCTGCTAAAACGTCTCTTTAAGACTGAATTCTCGCTGTTTCAAAATTCATCAGTACAAACTGATGCAATAAGATTTTTGTACTTTAATAAATATTCCAATCCTTAGATACTCGCAATTTGTTTTTACACAATTAATTGGTCATGGGAAGCTTAAGCAAAGCCGACAACGAACGAGGACGACAAAAATGCTTAAGGCCTTGATAAGCACGTACATCATTCTTTTTTATACGTATACATTCCTCTGCCGCAGTTGTACGTTCACGATGTGAAACTGCCTAATTTCACGTTTTGTCGAGGACATGAACACAAGACGGCGGTTTTCTTATCCTCTTATTAAACCCAGATACCTTCCTTTAGAATTCAATCCCAGAAAAATTCACCTACATTTGAAAAATTAAACGACGTGGAATATCAGCAGTGAATTTTGAAACAGTGTGAGTTCATTTTCACCACCGTCGTCATTGCTTAAGCTCCGTAATAAGGCAGAATGGATTTCAGTTCGGGGAATAGTCGTATTACCATTGCAAATAAGATGTCTAGAATCCAATCAGTTTATTCCTTTCGGTATTTCATTGTAGTTCACACTCTGCCATTTGGCGGTGTTGGCGGAAGTGGAATGGGTGCATATCATGGCAAATATTCGTTTGATGCATTCTCACACAAGAAAGGTTGTGTTTTGAAGAAACAGATGTTGGAGTCTATTAATAGGTAAATAGCTTCCTTCATTCTAGGCGCTAAACAGCAAAGAGCAAGGGGTGTTACTACGTCTTGACAAGATGTAAAAAATGTCCGTGGACAGGAATCCAAGAATCACGCTGATGTTATATAAGTAGAAAGGCCACAACCGAACTTGGTTGGTCTCAGTGCCGAATCCAGACCTTAAGATAAGGGGGCGGTCATCCAGGCGCTTAGATGTGGGGGGAGGGGGAGGGGGGGGGAAGCGCCCTCCCTTGAGCCCTAGAAATCGATAAACAGGCTCGGGCGCTTTATTTCGTACTCAAATCCTTTCTTAGACCTCTGTGGTCGAGAATGCCTGGAGGTAACGCCTTACATGTAGATATTCAAAGTGTCCTAACGTCCAACACTGGTTTTACCAAAGGTTGTCGTTTCACCCATGGAACACTTTAATACTCTAGGGACAAACCTGCTCACTTTCCCGAAGGCTAAGGTGATTTCTTTCTGTATTTTCAGCTTACGTTATCCTCCGTATGAAGAGAAGCGTTTTGCCTGGATCCGTTGGCTTATGAGCTCGAAGGAAAATTCGATAAAATCACTTTCAGACGTGCCTCCTCTTCTCCTTTCAATACCGGTGGCGATAATTCGAAAGGTGCCCTGTTTTAATTGTCGTCGTTGATTATTTAACAACCTCGTCCCTTGGCTTTTCCTTAAGTAAGTCTGAAGTAAGTCATTAGGTAACATTTTTTTATTTAAAGAGGGTAATACATTATAGATGAAACAAGCTAACAAACTTATGGTTCTCGAATTGAAATTCAGAAACTAAAATATTTACACTATAATAATAATAATAATGATGATAATGATAATGATAATGATAATGATAATGATAATGATAATAATAATAATAATAATAATAACCGTACAAAAGTTCTGAAATACCAAGTAAGTTCACAAGTAAAAGTGTGTGATAAAATGTGTAATAAAAACTACTATACTTAAAATGAAAAAAATACGGCGGAAATTCTCGCATAAAAACCGGAATTTTAAAAATTACTCATTAAAACGTGTGTTGCTAGGAAGTGAAATAGTTTAAAAATCTCAAAAATTAAAGTAAACGAGAGATTGTTGTTGTCCAAAAATTAGGTTGCAAAGACCTTTTCGATAACAGAATCCTAAGGCGTCCTTTCCATTTAAAATAAACCGGCAAACCATACCGCTCCACACGCGACCACAAGTTAAACTGCATGAGTTATACATCCTTCACTTTCTCTTGTTAAGAATGGATAAAGTAAGGTATAGTTGTAGTATTTATTGATTCTTCCTGTTAAACTACTATTTACTTGAAAATTTCTTGAAGGTACGATGAAACGGAAAAGCTCTGGGGACGAGGCTGTTTATTTGGTTGTTGTATTACTAGACCCTCTATGTAGTAACACGATCAATAATTAAAGCACTTAACATACTTTAGGGGTCGTGTACAAATCTATAACAATAGGCCAATTGCACGATGACATCATTTACTACTACTACGACTAGAATCCATCAGGGTTTTCCTTTCTGATGCAAATTACGGCTTTTGTCATTTAAATCTCGCTGGGATTACCAAGATTTAAATATAAAAAGAAAAACGAAAAGGATTCTTGTCGTAGTAGTAAAATGACGCCATCGTGCAAATGGCCTATTAAGAGCAAGAAAAAGATGGGTTTTTTTTTTCAAGGACCAAAGTTTTTTTTTTTTTAACTCGCTTGACAACGAAGTCATCAACTCTAGATCCCTTCCTCTTTTAAATAAGTAGTTATGACACGTTAAACTGAAGTGTTGAAGACGGCCTAAGTTTGCACAAGTTCTCCCCGCCACTTTTCTTTCTGTATTTTTTCCTTTTGTGTGGCAAATGAATGAATAAATAAATAAATAACCAAATAAATGAATCCAGCTTTAAATGGAATAAATGGAAGGGGTCGTTAACACAAAAAACGCGCATGAAATTAGAAATTCAAATTAAAAGGTAAAATCAGATATCTTCTTAGCACTGACCGAACAGATAAACTCTTAAAATTGAGTTCTGTAAGTCGGTAATCTACTTTCACTTTTTTGGAAAATTGATGAAAATTATAGGAGTCACTGAAATGACCTGAGACAAAATCCCACAATACAGCGCCTTTATAACACTGAGTTTTCCGAATAATATGTAGAAAGTCACGGGACAACGGGCTTATTTTGTCCTCAGACGTTAAACGGAGTCTTTTCACACAGCTTACATAGGAAATCAACGTTATTAAACTGTTGTGAAATAATTTAACGAGACTTAATTTGTACTCGTATCATAAATCGAGTTGCACGAGGCTGGTAACTTCCATAACTGTTATCGATGGCATATCCCATTGATAATTATTAAAACTTACCCTTTAAGTAATACAATCCAGAGCAATCCTCGGAGACCCAGGGGCAGTCAGTCGGGTCGGGAGAAAAGGCGCGACGAAAGCCTGCCGCTGGGTCTCCGAGAATGGTCTAGAGCTTGCACGGATTTAACATGATCTAATTTAGTAAAATTCACCCTGATGGTGATGTTGTATGTTGACAGTAAGGAGGATCATCTTGAAACATAAGTCAAGAAGAGATTGTCCTTTTAGAAAAGAGATTTATGTCTCTCTAGAATTTATAAGTTTTAAGGAAATTTTGCTTATCTTCTCTTTTTTCTTGCCTTTTTTATTTGTATAGGTCTTTGGGCTGCCGAGGTATTTCCTTGAGAAGTAGATGCACTGAGCTGACAAGTCTCATAAGAATTGTGGGATTGATAGGGAGATAAACGGGTCACATCCTCCCTTGAAACTGTAGTTCTGGTTCATATCTTATATTATAATGTACTGTTAGTTTCCTGTAAGTTTGATTTCACTGTTACCGTGTTTTTTTTTTCCATCAATAGAGAGATTTAGAGTGAAGTTTACGGCAAACGTCAGATTCAACAAGAAAATTCCTTAAAAAAGGGGGTGCTTAAAGCAGTCCAAAACAATTGTTATAGACAAAAACAACGTGAAGCTGCTAATTTGGGGGCAGAAGTATTGATAACAGTAAAGCACAAGTGACTTGGTTACATGGTACAAATTCACGTTTGCCTTTTGCCGTAATGCGTGGTTCAATTTGACCTGTTACCATGCCTCCCCGGGCGTTTGCAATTTATTTTTTTCCCGGTGGTCCATTCCCCACCCCCGGAAACACAGAAGGAGACAATTCCCCATCCCCGAGCCCCTGCAAAACGAGACGTTTTCTGAACTAATATGAACGTTTTATAGTAAGAGTTATTGAGAGAAGAATAATACATGTATGCAGTTTAAACGCGAACAATACATTTGATAGATCAAATCTATGTTTATCTATCTAAATATTATATTAAAAGCCTTGTATCCGTTTCTATATATAGTCTATTGAAGTTGTCTTACTATTAAACTAGACAGAAGAAATATTTCTTTGTTTCTTTTGCAACTGAAAAAAAAAAACATTTAAGTACGCATCATACGCTTTGATAGGTTATTCCTCTTCAACCACTCTACAACAAATTCCTGGGTTTTCCCTTGAAAATACATAGCCTTGAACTGAGTTTCAAAGCTTCGTGCAAACTATGCGAGAAATAACACGTACTTCGCAAAATCAGAGAAAAGTAATTTTTGATTTCCGGCACCCCCTACCCTTGGACAGGACGGCTTCAAACAGTTCCCCACCCCGGCCAGAAGGGCAGGACTTGTCCCGGAGTTTGCCCGGGGGAATGGTGACACGTTTAACTGAACCATAAATAAGCGTGACTCTAAAAAGTAGTTAGAATATCACATCGTCTTGGCCTTTGGCCGAGATCACAACACAAATCACACGCTGTAGTCGTGTTTCCTGGCTCATTTTGAATACCTTTTTTTATAGTAAATGACTGTAACTACGCCGCCATTATGCTACCGTAGTCCTTAGTAGCCTGTGGTACATGGCGGTGGTTTCCACCCACCCTATTGTTCGCTGTGTCTACTCTTCCAGCCTATTTAGACTATTCACAGCCTCCTATTAAGGCACTTAAGCAACGATGACGGCGACCGCCACGAGAACGTCCACAAAGCAAAGCAACAACTCTGTACGTCTGGCATGTGCATCACCTCTTTTGGTGCCTTTTTTGCCATCACTACACGACTACGAGCTGAAACTTCCTAATTTCACATTTTAGATATGTCGTAAGCAGAACACGATTAATGTTTCTTTTTTCTGAAATTTGATACAATCCTTAAGAATTATACTCCAGGCTCCAGTTGTTAAAAGGGTGGATAACGCTATCCTCTGGATTAATTTCAATGCAGCGGATAACGCAATTGTTTCTCCTCATACTTATCCGCTGGATAGTGAATTATCCGGTGGATAGCCCTATCCAGGGCCACAAGAAATCGTCCACATTTGAAAGAGGTAGAATTATAGCAATAGTTACCAGCGCGAATCCACTTTTTAGGTGACGTTTTCGTAGCTGTCGCCGTTGCCGTGGCCATCGTTGTTGCTAAGCTCTCTGTTTTCTCGTTGGACGGGCGAGCTGGACGCGTATCTCCCTCATAGTTCGCGCATCTTTCTGTTGATAATTGTCGGGTCCATCCAGACTGCCATGAGAAGAAAGAAAGGCTGTGGACGGTCCATAGCATAGTCATGAACTGTGACCCACGCGTGTAATTTAGTGCACAAAGGCTAGCTTACGAAAGCCAAAAAATTATTATAGACCATCGCTTTATTATGCTAATACGACTGCCGGGGTAATTGCAGGATCACTTTTGATCGAAGTACCCTGCCATACTGTCCGGCTGCAGTGTCTGGGCGTGTAACTTTTTACTACATGTTAGCAATCCACCGTACCTAAAAAGATGGTGACTGGTACATTTACCCACAGTTCTTAGCGCATGAGAACCATAAAATTGCTCATAAAAACACACACAAATGTTTTATAAAGTTCAAACCTAGGATAGGCAATTTTGCTATTACAGGGACGAATTTCGTCCCCCCAAAATATGACTGTATGTGTAATTGGCCGTGTTAGGTTCGAAAGGAATTGTGGTAAAATGTACAGCCGCCATCTTTTTCCGTACGGCGGATTAAGATCGTGATTTAATTTCTGCGTTATGGAAAGCGTGAATTATTAAAGTCGTTGCCGCCTGCCGTTTTGCGTTTCCAACACAGGGAATAACGTCAGCGACATGTTTCCTGAAATTGAAGTAATATAATTATAAATTTAATGAACTGATTATGAGACAAGAAATAAAACATGACTATCAATTTTGTATTGCTACGCTGTGTTAAACCCTTCCGCTTTAAGCGGGGCATGGGGTCATGGGAAAGATTCAAAAACGTAAACCCCCTTCCCTTGACCCATCTTGCTGCGACTTCCGTTGAAAGTCCCACGATGCGCCTGCATACGAGGAAGGACTCATAGCCGGCAAACATTGTATGAACTCTTAAATACAACCCCGGGCCACATTGGTGGGAGGCGAGGCTGCATGCGGTGGGGACGAAAATAGAATGGCAAATACCCCACCCCGCGGATCTTCCCCAATCAACTTTAGAAGACAGAACTGCAGAGGTAAGGTGGATTTCCACTGTAGCGAAATTTTAACGTGCGTACGCACGTAGATTTTATGCTCGTAATTGAAACAGGGGCAATTTATGAAGTGTCGCGCGTAAACGTAAAAATTGAGCGAGTTTCATCTTTTACGTTTGCGCGCAACCTTTCATACATTGCCTCATTTGTTTTTTATGCACATAATTTTTACGCCCGTACGCATATGGAAATTACGCGACTGTGGATATTCATCCTAAAGGTGGATTTCCACTGTCGCGTAATTTTGTTTGTGCGTACGCACGTAAGATACCCGAGGTTCAACTTTTACCTTTAAACGCGGCCTTTCATACATTACCTCTATTTTATTTACGCACGAAAGAATTACGCGACAGTGGAAACCCACCTTTATTCGCGATTACTGACCGCTCGATTGAAAGTCTTTCATAAATATGTACAAGCGAGAAGATTTGCTATGGGGGCTATGTAAGAAATGACTTAATGAGTGATCCCTGAGGAAACAAGCTGACAAGATAACTTTGTTTCCCTCGAATGATTTTCTGAAGTCGAGATTTGAGGATTCTTGATTTCAAGTAAATCTCCGTTTATTTAACATAGGGTGAAACGTGATAATACATAAGCAAGCACTAATAGCTAACGCTTGTACCAGCAACCTTAAACCCTTACGTTAGCAAATACCATAATGACATTGTTTTGTTCCAAAAGACCTCGACAAGCAGCTTTGTGTCCACACTGACAGCATCTCTTTATAAATATTCAGCTGGACTCAATGCGAGTCCACGTTTTGTATGCCAAAGCATAATTTTCATGCGCTTATTTATCCTCAGACAATTTACTTTACGGCAAAATAAGCTGCAGAGAAGGAGAAAAATATTCTCTCTCCCTACCGCGTCTCACCTTGCTCGAGTGAGGTGATTTTCACCCGGCCGGGCTTACGTGTGTCCATAATAAGGAAAAATAAGTGACTCCTCCTATTCAACTTTTTTCTTCTTAATCACTACCTTTCGGAGAATGCTATAACGATCCCTGAAAAACTAATCTACTATCTACTTAATCAAAAATTCGGGATCTTTTTCCAGTAAGACAGCCTTAACTCCCTCAAAGTGAGCGTTAGCATAGTAATTTAATTCATCCTTGGTTTGCTTGTGAGTCAACTTGCTGACATCATCTGGTAACTTACGAAGTTTCTTTCCAGTTTGCATTGCAATCATCTGCAAAATAACAGTATGCAGAGATGACACTTATGTTTTTCAGGAGATAAATTTTTGGATGGGCATGTTTTTTGTGTGATAAGTTATAATCACTGCCTCTTCAAAGAGAAAAAATGCTTTTCAACTTACGGCATGGAGTGGCAGGCTTTGTAACGGGGGAATATAAGAGTGCGAGAATGGGATGAGTGCGCAAGAAAGGTGGAAGGGAATCTTTCTTCCTTCCTTCTCCCTTCTTCGTGTGCCGCCCTCCGCCTAAATCTCCCCCGCCCCCTCCCTCCGCCTTTCTCCTCATTAAACACCAGCCACGCTGTAAGCAAATGCATGTTAACTTGACATTACCTGCAGCATACAAGCTCTCTCCATGAAGTACGCGTTGTCAAATGTAACAGCCACAGTGGAACCAGTAAACAGTACTCCATGGTTGGCCATAAACAGGACAGATTTGTCTCCAATCAGCTTCGCCAAACGCTCACCCTCTGAACAGTCTTTTGCTGCTCCTTCAAAGTTTGAATCATAGGCAAAGTCATTATAGAAACGGCAGTGAGTCTGATGGTACATGTCAAAAACTTCTTCTTCCAACATTCCTGAAAACCAATTGAAACAAGGATCGTTGTTTCAAACAATCTTATCACTGTTCACCGTTGCCCTGAACTTCACACAGTTCTCAAATGGAGCGCTTGCTTAAAGGTTACCCTGTTATTTCTTTGCAAGCAAAAAACAAGTTCACATAGTATTGCCTGTTTAGCCTGAACTGAGCAACCGATTAACATGTAGAGTCAGATCCAAGTGGGTGGGTCCCGACCTCCTCTCCTCTCTTTTTGACAAAATATGCACAAAAAAATTATCTACTTAATGTAACTGTACACGACAAAAAAGCCTCTTACGTAGAACTCCTTTGGACTCTCCATGGATGACGACAAGATAGGATGTAAATCACTAGCTTTAAATAGTTCTTACAGTGAGAAAAAGCTGAAACCCTCTCCTAAACAAGATGCTCTTAACTCGGGCTACAATGGAAGGAGTTTAGGGATCAAACAAAACCAAAATAGTGGATGATTTTGGCTTGATTAAATAGTTATGTTATATATCACAGTCATAATACTAACAGTTAGTAAAGAAATGTAAACAGTGAGAGAAGAATAAGGGGGAAAACTTAGGACTAAAACTCTAGACCTTTTGCTCAAAGAACCAGTCAGTGTTGCCGCTTCACTAGGAACCCAGTCAGTCGAAAATTATCTGTTAAAATGAAAAATGCCCTATATGTTCTCACAATGGATAACAAAACCTACTTTCTAAAAGAGAATAAAAAACTTGTAAAGTGAGTCCTAGAAGATTTTTTTTGAAGTAATGATTACAACACGATAGAATGCAATTCAAGCTGCCAAAACATTATGGCCAACTCTTGTGTCCTCTCATACTTCAGTTTGTTTATCCCATTTCTATGACAACTCGTCCAACAATCCATCCATCTAGGATACATTTGCACATTTTATGACTTGGAAACCCTGACTTGTTATATACTGTCATCAGCTATTTTCTGTATTTCTCTCAAAAGACATAAGAGTTTCTACCTAAAGCTGTGGTGTATGGAGCATGAAGATGAAAAACGCAAACAGCATCTTTTCGTGCATCATGAACACCCTTGTGTATAGCAGTGGCCTCTATTTGAACTTCACCTTGGCCTTCCACCAGCTCACCTCTGTCATTTACGCCAATCAAAGAGGATGGGGTGGCCTGTGCAAATAGAAAAGCATGGAAATTTTATAGTAGCCTGTGTAGCCAGCGGTATGGTTAACATGAGCAAAGTTTTGGCAGAGGAGCTGCAAAGTTGTGTGGATAATGGGGAGGAGATACTTTGAAATCACTTCTCGCACCTTTTGCCAAGAGAATGCTACGCTGCTAAAACCCCCCACACAGGTAACATAGTTGGTGCTCCCTGATGAAATTTGTTTTTGAATATCTTCTTCATAATCTAAAGGAGATTTGCGTATTGGAAAAGGCAGTAATGACTTTAGCACAAAATTAAGCTTAAACAGTAATATCCTCATAACCTAGCCTCCCTAACAATAAATGGAAGAGTGGGTCACTGCAGAGGTGGAACAGGAGGTCATTATACATGGCCGTTAACAAAACGCGCATTGGATTGCTTGGATCAGATCATATTGCAGATCAGATGGGACTGGCATTTCTACTTTTGGGGCAGAAGAATTATTTCAAGAAACGACTTGCCCCCCAACAGAGTCAGACCTATGACTAGTCCAGATGTGTCTAGCCTGCGAGCAAGCTCTCCTATTGGGGCGAGTGAAGTGAGTGTCGCGAGAACGCGCGAGCGAGCGGCGAAGCCGCGAGGGGCCGGCGAAAGGAGAGCTTGCAACCATCCCTTACAAATTTTCATTTGTACTTCGCCCAGACGAAGGGAAATACCATTGGCTGGAAAATGACGTTCCGGAAATCAAAGTTGATTGATAACAGGCTAAGCTGGCACCCGCTTCGTCTGTGTGTCAAATTTGGTTCTCAGGGGGATCAGATTGGTACCGAGAACTTGTTTCAGCCCCCAAAGCAGACGGGCTCGTTTGATGTAATTCCCGTAACGAGAATATTGCGAGCCGAGGCTAAGTCGGATCGAGTTCGTAGTTCTTGCGGAAGGAAATGAAAACCCTTCATCGCTGAGTTGTATTCATTTGTGTCAAGCACCTCTTTTAGTTGTGAAAACCGGGAGAGTGAAAGTGAAGAGTGATTCAAGTATCGGTTTCTTCGCCCGGTTGAATTCTACTGGGTAGAAAAATTCAGAAACATGTACTTGACGGTGTAGCTGTGTAGCGTGACCGTAAAGAAGAAAAAGAGAAAGAGTTGGAAGCAACTGGAGTAAAACTTAAGAGAACCAAGTGCAGGAAAACGCTATTCTCCAGTTCCAGACGGACAAATATATGATGTTTTTGTTGGTGATTGCGATGGGGAGTAGTCTTCTACACTGCAGTAGGGATGACTTTTCAAAAGTAAACGAAACGAGAATCAAATTAGTGAGTTTTTATCCGAGCGGACACCTTGAAGTGCGATGTCTCCGTGGAAAAAAACATATAAAAACATTGCTTTGATGCTGTTGCGAAAGCGATTTATAAATAAATAAATAATTCTACGCGTCCTCGGCTGTCTTAACTTACTTGACAGGCGGTTGTCACTTTTCTAATCTGCGGCACGTTTGCGGTGACGGTTTTCACGCTTTGCGGAGTCCCGGGGTTTCCGGGGTGGAAATGAAAATTTATGAGAGATCGTTGCAAGCTCTCCTTTCCTCGCCCCCTCGCTCGCGCGTTCTCGCGAGGCACACTTCGCTTACCCAAATAGGAGAGCTTGCTCGCAGGCTAAGATGTGTCTGGACAAGAAACTAGTAGAACATAGGTTCGACTCTTGTTGGTGAGACTCAGATTTCTTCTTCTGAGCTGCCTGTGTCACAAATTTAACAACATTGTTTCTCATGATGATCGTTTCTCACCCTTCACTATTTTCACATAAACCATAATGCACCTTGTTCACCCCCGAAAATTTTGTATAACTATTGTTTCAAATTTCTCTTGGGTATTACGGTCTTCCCAAGAGAAATTGATAAAAACGGTTATTCAAAATTGTGGAGGTACTGTGGTATTATTGGCACTATGATTTAAGTGAATATAGTGAATTGGCTCTAAAATCATCACAAATAATAATTATCATTTTGAACTAAACTGCCATGGGAATTTATGTTGCATACAACTTCATAAGATTACAAATACCAAAAACATGTATGGTCATGTGACATCACCCGTATCAAAGATGGCAGAGAGAGAAGTATCTTGAAGCAGTAATTTTGTGTTATTTCTTTTCATCTCTACTCTCTTGTGAAGTGGAATTGAATGTTTCTTTTTCAGAGGAGATGATTGAGAAACCGTGGGGAATGTAAGTAAGAAAGGTACGATAGCAACGACTTGTTGTCATAAGCAAAGTACTAGTCTGATCCAATCCAGAATCTTATCTGATCCAGATTTTGTTGATGGCCGGTCATTAATTCGAATAATGACCTGTTAGTTCGAAAACAACGGAAAGGTGCTAAAAATAGGATTATGCCCTCGTTCCTAAGCCTTCTTAAAAATAATTAATTAATTATTAATTCATTTAATTTATTAATGAAAAATAATTACCTTGGAGCCCAGGCATCATTATATTAAAACAGCCTTAACTCTTTGTAGTAGCATTTTTATTGTTTTCGCCACCTTTATCATTGTTGTCGCCGTCGTTCCATAACACTGCAAAAACTCCCTTATGTCTGCAGTCTTCAAGTGTCTCATACTATCAAAGCCCTTGTAACACAAACTAGCATTTCACAAAGATGAACAAGATTGCTACAGACCTGACTCCAGTGAAGCCCGTGAGGTATCATGAGCATGACATCGCCGTCTCCATTCAAGGCTGGCGCAATCATCGTTAAATGAGTGCAAACACCTTCTCCCATGCCGTAAAAATCGAGGCCTCGAAATGCTGTAGCCAAATCTTGCCTGCATTTCCAATTGGTCCTTGCAGCTGTTTCAGCCGGACTTAAGTTGCTCTCCGAGCTCTTCGGTCTCTTAAACAGTAAAACTGGTGAATGCCTCAGAAGTTGGCGAGTGGAATAGTTCAGCACTTGGCGTGGAAAGCACTTCAGCGTTCGACAGACAAAGGAAGTCATACTTAAACTTAACTAACAAATAAAATAGTCCAATCCTAATTCACTATGGAGCAACTACAAAAAGCAAGGACTTTCTACATGAAGTCAAACAAATACAAAACACCTCCGCTAATCTTAAACTTCGGCAGTGAACTCAATTACACCTGATTTACATAAGTTACTGCATGTTGTACCACCGCGCATCATTGCGTGAATGCACCGTGAGCTGTGACGTCGTCACGAAATCTGTTTCGCCTCGCTTTCGATCCTGGGGCGGGGGTACTTCCCTATAAAACTGACGGAGTGCTCTTCGCTACTCTTAATTTAAAACTTGTAGGATATGGGTCAGACTGCAGCACTGCAGCCGCAAAGGGCATGATCGTAACTGTTCTTTTGCCGTATTGCTAGCTTTGCAATTGTGCTGGCTTTATTATCCCTGTTGATGTTATTCGAGGACTTCTCACGTCATTAGTACCTTTTATCATGTGGGTCTCGATAAAAGTTTACCTCGTTCTAGTGCGACTATGTGTAAAGAGCGCTAACAAAAGGTCGAGGCCTGGGCATACACAGCCTGCAAAAAGAGGCGTCGCTCCTCGAGCGGCGAGGAGCGTAGCCTGTGCCAGGCTCTCAGATAGTATAGTGCGGACGTATTAAAACGAGCAAAGTGAAAATAAGACGCGCGCGACTTATTTCTTTTTACTGAACGACTTTTCACCACTATCTCGGAGCCTGGAACAGGCTACGAGGAGCGAGACGGCAGTTTTCACAGGCTATGTCAATCCATGCTGTGTGCTGCATGTTCACCGCCTGCAGTAGGCCGTGCTACTTTACTCGGATCCTTACTATACGTTATTGACTTCGTTGAATGTTATCAGTTAATATGTACAAAAAAATATAAAATACATCAGATAAAGAAAACAAAGTAAAATAAAATAAAATAGGTCAATATTGCAACTGAAGCAAGAGACAGGACAATGTCCCAGTTGATATCTTGCCCCGAGAACCAAATGGAATAATAATAATAATAATAATAATAATAATAATAATAATAATAATAATAATAATAATATATTTTTTTTAATATTAATTCGCTTAAAAAAAAAGAAAAAACTATTCTGTCGATTTAAAAAGCACTTAATTTAGCTTACAAAAAAAAGTTAATTAAAACTAAGAAAAATTTTTTCGAATTAAAAAAACATTTCATTTCAATAAAAAAAAAACTGTCAACTTCTAAAATTCAAAAGTTTCTTTTAACTGCTAAAAAACAAAAAAAATAGTAATAATAATAATGAAATAAAAAGATATATATGAAGTAAGGAAACACATCAATAGTCCGATAATAATAATAATAATAATAATAATAATAATAATAATAATAATAATAATAATAGAAAACATAAATAACAGAACCCCACAAAGCTTAACCATCCTTTGCCCTCCTCCCATAAATGGGCAAACCGACGTTCCACCATTCCTTATATAAATTTCTTCACTGCACATTAGCCACTCATCCACTCATAAATTAAGGGGAAAAATGTTTGCCCAGGGACGGAATGTGGACAGGTACGGTCCCTCCTATGGCTGTTGCATGGCTGCATTTACCGTATTTATTCGATTTACCGCCCTGGGCGCTTATTAAATTTTTGGACCTTGAGAGTGGGCGCTAATTCGAAGGTGGGCGCTTATTCGAAGCTGGGCGCTCATTAAATTTTCAACATTTTCAGCAAGTGTAGTATGTTTATTTTGCAACAAAACGATAAAGAGTTACAACCAAACGCGAAGATGTAACAAAGCAAGGTTCCTGTAAAATACTTTGAAGAAAACTCCATCTTCGGGGAAGTCTCTTAGTCGTACTTATTCAATTTTTGGGGGGTGGGGTGGGGGTAGTCGCTTATTTGAGTTTGAGTGGGAGGGGGGTGGGGTGGGCGCTTATTAACTTTTTCTGCCTTTAGGATGGGCGCTTATTCGAGGTGGGCACTAATTCGAGGTTGGGCACTTATTCGAATAAATACGGTACACGTCGCCAAAGTGGAGGTGGGTAGGAAAACATTTGGTTACTTATTTCAGAGCGCAAAACGTAGCTAAAAGAGGGCCGTAAATCCGAAACCATGACTACAAAGAAGGTTAACGTTCGGTACACAAGGACCAGTCACAGGCTCAGTGTCAAAAGAATAAGATGATGAAAAAATGCTTATCGAAAGCCCCGGGGGGAACTTCCCTACAAAAGTGACGGGAGTGCTCGTCGGAAATTTTTGAGAACAACCCTAATTAAAACACCAGAATCTTCTTTTATGGGCGTGTCCCAAATTAATTTCCACCCCTAAAAGGTACCAATTCAATAACAACAAATTATATAACTGGCACTGCAAATTTTAATAGTAATAAAGATAACTTTCGACCACTTTCTTCTCAAGGACGTTTTGAAAGTATTGTCATAAATCTTCATCCTAATAAGCGTTTTAACTCTGGCAGCAGTCATGTTAGGTTTTAGTACCCTAAGCAGTAGCAATCCAGCAATTCGCTAAAGCAAAATTTGAGATGATACTTTGTGAAAATTTCAACTCGTGTAATTAAGGCAGATGATTTCCCTCAAGAAGTTTGGCTCGACCATAAAATCTGAACCCATTAAAGTACAACCGTTGGAGCGTACTGTCCATAAGAAGCGACTTTTTGAAAAGTCTTGCTATAATTTGCTAACTATTAAAAATATAACTTAAAACCATTTCAATGATTTAGAAAAGTAAAGGCAATCAAATTTTCTTTAGCAATTTCTTAAAATACGAAACTGATTTATTTTTCAGTGTTGCTATGAGTTTCAATTATATTACCGATCACCGAATTTTGTTGCTCAACAATGCACTGATGAGAATGTCTGGAGTGGCGCACGCAATTTGCTTTGCACATATCACATGGAAAGAGACTGCTGTTTTATAATAGGTAGAACTGGTAATCAATACACTAGATGGGAATAATGATCCCCAAGGAAAGCAACCGTTAAGTAATTCTCAAAATAACATGCAAGAGCTAATGCACCCAAAAGACTGAAATGTGTCTCAGAATGGGCTGCAGGGTTAGCTTCCCAATCTCTAAACGGTGGCCAATTTTTTAGTTTTTCAAGTCCTTTGACAAGCCAATTTATTGTGTCTCAGTCCCCACACAACCTAGATGTTGCTCACCTCCGAGGCAACACTACAGTCCTATTATCCATTTGAAATAGCTCTGTCCTGATAGCGCTATTTTGGCCTAACTTATATTTAAGTGACTCATTTAGAGGCTTAATCAGTCTTTGGTTCCAAAAGGCTAAATATTGGCTGAAATAGACCTCAGTAGAGTATATGTTTGATTAATAGACGCTCTAATAGCAAAAATTTTGAGACGCGGCCATGTTATAAAAAATACCCCCCTCCCGTCCAAGAAGTGATTCAATGGTGTCCATCTCAGCCACCTGGCCCTCTCTAAGCACTAAGATTGTATCACAGTCTTTGATCGTGTTCAGTCTATGAGCTATGGTAATGATGGTGGAATCTTTTAGCTTCTCGTACACTGCACCCCAGATGATCCTTTCCGTGTTGGGGTCCACGTGAGCAGTCGGTTCATCCAAGATGACGATCTTACTTTGTTGCAGTAACGTGCGAGCCAAGCAGACTAGTTGTCGTTCACCAACACTCAGGTTTTCGCCTCTTCCTAAAAGCTCGTAGTCAAGTTGGCCCTGCAGATTTTTTACCAAATTATGAAGTTTCACTTCTTCCAGAACATTCCATAGCTCATCATCTCTGTGTTGCTCCAAAGGATCGAGGTTCCTTCTGAGTGACCCACTAAAGAGGACAGGCGATTGGCCGAGAACAGAAATGCATCTTCTCGATTCCCGCAGTTGGATGCTATTTACAGGGACACCATCTATACATATCTCCCCGTCAGCTTCCGGCATGCGCAAAAGAGCCGCTATAATGGATGATTTTCCATCTCCTGTTCGCCCAACAATTCCCAGCTTCCTTCTCCCTTGAGCTGTAAAGGTTAGATTCTTCAGCACTTGTGGTCCACCTGGATAATACCTCAGGAAAACATTTCTGAATGTTACTTGACCACTATAAGGCCAAGTTGCTGGTGGGAGTGTTTTTATTTTGTATCCTGGTTCTGAGTCGATGCTGGAGTAGGCCATGACTCGTTCGACTGATGTCATGAGATTCTCAACCTCTGAAAATTGTCGCACGGCATATTGGGACATGTTAGATGTTTCAATAACGTAGACAAGGACGAGGCCAGCTATTGCTGCAACAGAAGGTAAATATTATTTAAGTTATTCACTTGTAAAATCGAAAAAGCGCCGCATCCTCAGAGCGAAAAATGTCGTCCTTATTGATTTTTGATATAGTTACTGCTGAAATGCTAATTTAGAGATGCGGTTATTGCTCTTACTTAGATTTGGAAAGGGGCAAAGGTTGTAAAATCACCCGTCGTATAGGACCATACCTGGATTTTGGGAGAGAAAAACTACCATCAAAGCCACTGCAGTTATTAAAACTGAACATAGGGCATCAGCTCTTACGCCAAGCCACCGACTGCTAGCTAATACCATGGAAAACACTCGGTTGTGTACATCTTGATGTCTGAGAAAAAGGAAAAAAAATTGTAGAAAGTTTAACATAGCTGTGATCCCTTTCGTCGAATATATTCTCTGCGACAAACAGGAAAAAAAGAATGGTAATTGCTTTGTTCATACTGTAAGTGGACTCATCTTTTTCGTCTAGTCTACACGTACCACTCAAATAAGTATTCCAAATAGATAGAAACTGGGATTTAAAAGGACTGAGATCCCCAAGCATGCCCGACTACGTGACTCTGGATGACTGAGAGACAAATCCAGCTAGTGCTCAGAGAGGGTCTCGAACCATGCCAGGGACAGCCTGGTTGCGAGTTCGATGCGTTGACCACTCGCTGCGTTACCTTCCGTCTTGACACCGACGGGTGCATACATGAGTGATTGAACAAAAGAAAGATTTACTGAATGTCAAACAAAGTAAAGAATCAGACACTAGAAGGGGTGACGTCCCGAAAACGAAAGGTCAGTTCGGAAAAGAAGAGGCAGCCAAGTTTTTAAAATTGACCTCAGTTGTTTGAATATCAAACGAGACACTCTTTCTTAGTGTTTCATTTACACTGTAACTTCTCAAATGACCAGCCAATCATGTTTCAAGAATTTTAAAGCAAAGATTGTCAACAAATTAGATTGCCATTTCCAAATTTCCTTTAAAGTGGATTTCTTTTAACTTGTTAGACTGAATTGTGGCTACAAGAGCAGTACTCCCAACCATTGCTATTACACTTACTGATAAAGGTGCTCGATGAAGTACTTTTCTCTTTTTCGAGTTCGTATTGTGTCCAAGCCAGCTATGGTCTCTGAAAAGTGTGAGAAGACAGGACTGCGGCAGATTGACTCTAGTCTCTTTAGATCCCGTGAAGTCTTCAAGTAGTACCATGCCAGAAATACAAAAGTCATAAATATGGGAACTGTAACTAAAAAGACCCAGAAACTTGTAAACGATGGCAAGAGAGCTGCGGTGAACACAAACAAGAGCGACTGAGAAGCCAACAGAAACATTTTGGGCAAAAGCTCGTCAATTGCTCCGATGTCTTTGGAGAATCTGTTTAAAATTCGTCCTGCAGGATTTGTGTCGAAAAACAACACCGGAGCTTGAAGAACGTTGGTTACCATTTTATTGTGGAGCTTTTCAGCGGACCTGAGGGAAATGTAGAAGAAAGTACAAGCACGGATGATGGCAAATATAAACGCAGCGGAGGTGAACCCAGCATAAATACGTAAGGGGGTTGAGGTCATATCTTGTTTGTTCTGCGCCATCTTTGACAAATGCGAAAGCCAGACATTTGGAGACACCATAACAGCTACGGGAGAAGAAAGAGTAATCCATGTTTAGTCTTTATATCTTGGCATTGTCCGCAAGCATTTAAGTGGGATACAAATTAGTGAGTGATTCAATGACTTCTCGAAGTAATTTTGGCACTGATTTACTTTGCATTCGGCCTTAACCAACAGGACGTGAACCCAAAAGCAATTCGCGGCGGTCTGATCACGTACGTTTCACCGCGTTTGACCCCGACTAAAGCATTTCGCTTGCCTCGGTTCAGTCGCTCACGATCACTTTTGAGGGAAATTTGATATAATCTGCCCTAGTTCCCATCATACCCCTCTCGCGCTTCTGGTTTGTTTCTAATCTCGTACCCAGATCTCCCACGGCCAAGGTAAAACAGAGTGAGATCTGGTTACAAGATTAGTTTGTTTCAGCACTCCCTTCTTGCTTGTTCCGTGCTTCCCACTTAGCCTTGGGAAAACCTGTGGAGGAGGCAGCGCTTTTGCTACGAATTCTGATAGTTTGATTGGATTGCCTTTGTCTTTTGAGATTAGCTCTAATAATTGTTCTGCAGAATTTTGGTCGTGCTTTGCTCAGGTAGAAGTCACTATTCAAGATCAGTTATACTAACCTTGGACAACTAGGAAAAGAATAACCACAGCAAAAATCGCAAGTGGGTGCATTCCAGCTCTAAAATAATCCCAGTACAATGCTGCTGAAATATTCCCTGCGGCCATTTCTTCTTCTGAGATCTCTAAATGATTGTCAAGGCTGCCACTGGTTGAAGTGGGCGTCACGTGCGTTTTTTTACCTTCAATTTTTAATTCGGCAATAGCCCTTTCTTCGTTTATTGTTGCGTTGACCCCTATGATAGATTCCAGGACGCAACCGCGATTTTCTAATTCACGATAGGTGCCAGTTTCTGTTACGGAGCCGTCATGAAGAACCACAATCTGGGTTGCGGCCTTCATGCTTCTTTCTGCATAGGTCGATAAAATAGTGATCTTCTCTTTAAGAAGCCTGCACACGCACTCATTGAATATGTGCTCACTGACTTTGGCATCTACAGCACTTAGAGGATCATCCAGTAGATACACATCTGCATCAACGTAAACTGCGCGTGCCAAGCTAATGCGTGCCCGCTGCCCTCCACTCAAGGCGACCCCATGCTCACCAACAAACGAAAGATCACCATTTGGAAGCCTGCTTATATCCTCCCTAAGTGCGCATGCTTCGATCACTTCATTGTATCTCTTTTCATCGTATAGTTCACCAAATAAAACGTTTTCTCGAAGACTTCCCGGGAAAACCCAGGCAGTTTGGGGAACATAAGCCATAGTTCCAGAACAGGACACGTCGCCACTTGTTTTAGTTACTTCGCCCGCGATCGCAGCCAAGAGGGTTGACTTTCCACTTCCCACTTCACCAGTAATAGCAATAAGGCATTTCTCAGTAGCTTGAAAGCTAACGTCTCGAATAAGATACTTTTCTTGGTGCTCAGCATCAGTCAGTTTACACGTGAGCCTTGAAACTTGCAAGTGCACACCACGATCTTTAAGTCCACTAAATTGCTGGATATCTTTGGTTAGATAAACAGGATGCATTTGTTCCTTGTTTGCGAAATGATTCCCAGAATTACCATTTAGATACCATTTAGATTCACTGTTTGGTGAACAATTTCTTACTACGATTTGACCATCCAAATGTACATAAGCTGGAAAGCCATTTTCTTTTCCACTTGAACTTCTTTTGTATTCTGAAGGATCTAAAGGGATGTTACTCAACAATAGAAATCTTTCAATCCTTCTGAAGGAGATAATCAGCTCAAACATCAAAGGAATGGCATTACCCAACCGAAGAGATAAGGTTATTCGAAGTATGTTCATGAAAGAGAGTACCATGAAGGCTTTTGTGGGCGAAAGTATTTGTCCAGTTGCCATAAGAGTCAAGATTGCTAAAAAGGTTGCCACGGTGCTAGAGGTAAATAGTAAACTCTCAACTATCGACAACAGGCCACTCTTTTTAAGGAGAATCCAAATTTCAGCCCTGAAACATAAAAAAACCACACAACCGTCTAGTTTTAATTGTAACAAGAAAAATCTTAAAATGTATTTTAGACAAAGAGATTTGACCCCAAAAAGTTGTATATTATTCTAGTGAGCTGTGATGCATATACTTCCCGGAATTACTCAGAGTTTCTGAGACTGGAGCCTCCTTTGGCCCAATGAATAATCTGATGTTCTTCCATTTCAGGCTTTTTTCAAGATTTCTCGGCATGAAATCCCTGTAATGCGTTTGTGGAAGCACAGTCTGAAGAATTGGCATGATTTTCCAATAACTTCATTAGGCCAAAAAAGATTTTTCTCTGGAATTCCTGGAAATTTTGCATGGAAAAGATAACTTAAACCCGAACATAGAGGTCCATTTTTCCTCGGGAAGGAGGTCTGTAACAATAAGTACATTCCTTTAGAATTTCTTCGTTTAACAGTAGTATAGAAACACTTCATCATGACCAGCTATATAGGTTCCCAATGAGCAGCCTCATTACCAGGATGGCTGGCTCCAAGTCATCCAAGACATTTTTTGTAACGTTGCTTTCCTAGGATAAGGATGATGAGGCGGGTAAGAGTTAAAGTGCCCATCACCTAAAATTTTTTATTTTCTTATCTGAAACTACACCTTATTAAAATAACTTCAGTGTGCGAAAAAATTTTGCGATTTGAACCAAAGACGATTTTTTGCGAATTTTTTAAAAACGTTCAAATTTGCCGCAGTTTTGGCGCACCATTCGTCTTAGTCTTCTCTCGGAGTATGACGTACTTTAAGGAACACGTGACTTTGTCGACAGGAAAATATTAAGAGTTCTGTTAGGTTTTTCTGTTTCAGAAAAACTTTCTTCTTGCGAACACACTGTGATTCAATCCTTACTTGTAATTGATCTTTTTTGTGTACAGCTGATGAAGGCAAGGCAGTGCGAGTTCCTTAATTTACGTCACATGACGTCATATGTGAGCCTGCTAGTTTGCGTGATCAGCTGCGCGGGTGTACTGCAAAAATGTAGACTTCAAAAATTGGTAAAAAAATCGCTTTTTGTTCAAATCGCAAAATTTTTTCGCAGAAGTTATTTCAATAAGATATAGTTTCAGTTAAGAAAATAAAAAAAAATTAGGTGACGGGCACTTTGAGACAACAGAAATAATAACGAGACGCTTGATGATTGTTTAGCAGCTATCCAGAAGATTTGTGATTTTACTCCTGAATGCTTAAAGCGACAGACAGTCTGGAAAAGAGAGAGTTGAACGTCTGACCTGAAAAAAAAAAACCTTAAGTCCCCACAAAAACCTGACTTCCATTTCCTTACCTTCTCACGTCTTGCACCTTAGTCCGGTAGTTTTCTTCCCACGCATGCGCCTTGAGTGCGCGGATTCCAGATATCAATTCGTTCATTAGTGAAATACGTCGATCGGTCACCGCAGCGGTCGCTTGTCGTAATCGCGCGCAGATAGAGGATATTTTCATGACCAGAGGGATTAATGCAGTCAGGAATAGTATTCCCATTAATGCCTGCCAGCCGACGAGGTAAAAAACTAAACAGATTACAGCGACCAACTCGAAAACAGCCAACAGCGAAGTTAGAATCCATCTGGGAGCCAGTTCTATTCTCTCGACATCGTTTGATATCAGGGAAATGATGTTACCCTCTGTAGTTTCTCTAAGGTTTTGTTGACTAATGAGGGGGATCTGCAGAAAAACAATTCGAAGGCTTACTAAAAACTCGTTAAGTGTAAACATTGTTAGTTGGCAATTGGTTTTCATATTTAATCGCTGGAAAGTGATTTATTCGTTGATTAGCGCGCGCTATGAAATGAACAACCGACTCAGTCCGTAAGCTATATTTGTTAGATAAGACCATGACTCTTGAACCTTATGGCCCAAACCGCCGTGACGAATTTTAATCTATATCCTTATCTATTTTTATATTGTACGTCGTTTCCGACTCTCTCCCTTTTAAACAATTTTTATTGCGACATTGTCCATTTATTTTACTTAGTACTAGCCTAAATATTGTTTAAAAATCAATACACGTTGTTATCAGCTTTGCAGTAGTCTCAAAACACATATATACAAGCTCACCTTTAAGTAAATTATTCCTTTCAGAGCACTGCTGAGCCTCATACCAAGCAACTCAAATCTGTAGGCGGAATAATGTGTACAGGCGGTGGACAATCCACCCATTGCTAAGAGAAAACAGAAAACGTATACAAGAGCATGATCCGGCTTCTCAGTCGAGCTCAACAAATGGATGAGTAAACCCAGAACGAGGGGCTGAGAAATGCGAAACAAGGATTCCATGAGCCAAAAGTTCATTAGCAAGACAATCTCCCTCCAAGGAAGCATTCTCAAGACACATTTCCAGAGTGTGGGTTTCTTTCCATCCGTGGCCTCGCTATTACATTCCTCTACCTGGTCATTCCATTCTTTCTGAAGTTGCTCCGTCAGGTCACGTGTTCTGTCATTCTCGTGTAGCGGCAAAAAGTCTGCCTGATTCAGCGGTCTCTTGCTTCCAGTTTTGAAAATACTATTCATCCACCCAAAGGTCAGAAGAGAGCAAAAACTGGTAGATGACCGGACTGTAGGATGACAAGGCTCCTCAGTGTCATAATTTTCATCTGTTGCTAAGGTCTTGTAACGTATCTTTGACATGTCACTGTCAAAGAAAGTTACAACAGGTTGGTTACAAGTCGTTGTAAACTTGGACAAATAAGAAAGTCAACATTTAGGTTCCTCTTATTACTCCAACTTCAATTTTAATGGTACACAGGTAGAAAGGAATGATCAGAATACCACTGAATACTCTTAGCTGACCTGTTTAGGCTAACTTGGGAAAATCCAGGTTCTTAGTCGCGAGTTTTTACTGTATTCGTTTGCTCTTTGACAGAATCACCGGATATCTTTCTTCTGGAGTTTTGAAGAGTAGTGTGAGAAAAAAAAATCACTGAGGGTGCGTTGATATAATCATAGCTAGAATGATTAACTGTGACCCAGGTGCCAAAAATTGTGAACTAAATGCTTCCATGGAACAGCCATAGGAGGGACCGTATCTATGTTAGGCTGAAATAGACCTGTTTTCAGGCTTGTCTGGCAATTTAAGGGGTTTACCTGCCAGAGATTTTTCGCGTCGTAACTTCGCCCGAAGATCAGTCGGTTTGCTGCCGACACCGAAGCATTCAGCCGCACGCGAGAAAAAAACCTCTGCTACGGAGGGAAGTGATGGAACAAAGTTGCGGCGAACATTGCCACCTCTAGTCAAAGTCAGAAAAAAACTCGACATTTGTAAAAGAATCTAAATTCAGATATTTCACTGTTAAGTAAATGAACGAATATTCTCATTTTGGACATTTTGGTATGAAGTTACAATTTTGGTAAACGGGCACGAGGGAGACTGTGGGAACTCCGTCGAGTTATATTTTTATTGTGCAAACCTTTTATGGATTTTTTGGAGGAATGCCTCCAGACCAGTTTGGAATTTCAGGGGCACCCAACGACAATTTTCGGAAAAATATCTGTTCGGAAGACAATTTGAGATCTAGAATTTTCGAAACATTTTGTTGTAAAATTTCTTGCTTGCCTGCCTCTCCTAGGATTTTCGAACATCTACGAAACGGTATAATTGCCCATTTCTAACGGATTTTCACCCTAAAAAGGTCACCTAGAATTTCCGGGAGCCTTTTTTCTCGCTGAAAGTTTCGAAAAGGTGAGTTTTGATTCCTATAATTTTCGGATCACTAGACTTTCAGCTAGGAAATCAGAACAGATTAAAAAATTTTAGGGGATAAAAATATGCCTATATCTACCGTTTAAATACTAAAATACGTTCATCAATGCTATGTTTAAGTGGTTTTGAACTATATTCTCGTTGGGTGCCCCTGGAATTTCAAAGCCTCTGAAACACTAGTTTCATATCCATTAGGTAGTTCTCTGACAACATCATCCTTGGCTATTTTTAGAGTAGACTAGTGTCTTGTTTTGCTTTATACTAGCCACGGCCGCCTGAAAACATGACATAGCGGATGGCGATCTCTTGAGAATATCAGTAAGAAGCCGAGTTCTTTATTACTTTTGAGAAGTCAACGGAAAGAAGCAAAATCTTCACCGACTAAGGGGGATGAAATTCAGTAGAAGAGTAAAAAACCGACGCAAAATTGTAGATAACTTAACTTGGCTGTTATCACTTAACTTGGCTGTTATCAAACCACTTGATCCGCTTGAGATATGATAATTCAGATAATTCGAGTTGCATTTTCAATCGTATTGTAATGTTGTGTGTGACACCGGAAATAGATGTTTCTTCGCTAAAAGACATCTAAAAAAGCATCTTTTGACCAAATTTTCCGCTAAAACGATAGCAAAGGTGAGAATTTCGGTTTTTAGGGCAATAAAGCCAAAAAAATTATGGCGGGCTTATGGTCACACACCATTAACCCTTTCACTGCCAAATGAAGCCATAGGCAAATTTCGAGTAAGTTTGCAAATCAGTCATTCAGTAAAATTTTGAAAAACAAATAGCGCCATGTGTAAGTACAGGTAGAGAGCGTTCATTTGAATGGTCACATCATAGGATTTGGTCCCCAGACTCAAAAGGTAGAGTCACCTTACAAAACTCCATCAAGCACTCTGGCAGTGAGAGAGTTAATTAAAATTATTAAATCTTAGAGAAATAGAACTCACAACACTTACCGCTTAGGATCTGTTCGAGGCTTCCGCATTCCTTCGCGATCGACACAGCCGTATCAGAAACCTTTTCTATTGCCAGCAGGATCCGATCGATGTAAAATTTTTAATTCTCTTTTTTGCTTCAGTATAAGTATTAAATAAATCACTGATCATACATCGTTTTTTCTAGGCCATGTTGCTACTAAATCTTTGTGCTACGAAACGTATGCAAATCAACATATTTTCGTGTTGATTTTTCATCTTTACAACTGATAGACGTGGCGAAATAGAAACGGATGTGAAGTGTTAAAATTAGAGTCCGACTACAGCGTGAAAATATAGACCAGACTGTCCATTTCTCCACAAAAAATCCCTTTTATGTTTGAATCGGTTTTCTTTTCCCAGTGGAAAGGGAAGGATTATTACTTATTGTTGATTCCTTTGATACTAGTAATTATTCACTCATTGATCATTCCTGTACAAGAGTTGCTATTAAATTGAATCAATTTGACATATATGCGTGCTATTATTATGAAAGCCAAAATTTCATCGATGGAAAGACACACTGATTTGATTTTTTAAAATGAAATTTCACTCAGAGTTTCAATCAATCTTAAGCTCGTACCTAAAAATGGAAGCATAAGGAGAAGTTTAAGTATTTTCTTCAATGATTTGTACACTTTTTTTATTAATCTTATTCATTCATGCATTAAATCTGAAAATTCAAACGCGAGTGTGAGTACTTCACACCAAATTTTAGCTCATTTTGCAGTGTTGTTAACCTCTCGCTATGAAACCAAACTTTCAAGGGATGAAATTAATTGGTTTTTAATGTCAAAAAAGAGTAATTAAGTGAAGACAGCTTCGAGACAAACACGTCCCCAATAAAAATCTAACGTTAGAAGTCAAGAAACATGCAGATCTTCAAAGACCCCAATGGCAATCGTTTTAATATTCTCAGTCAATTTTGTCCACCAGTGCCTTCTTTTAAAATGGTTTCTTCACCCTTGATTTATTTTCCGACTGCTTAACTACAGCTGTTATTTTTATATTTCACTCTTGAATTTGATGGAGGGCGGTTCGAAATTTTCGATGGTAAAGCTACGTACAAACGGACTGAACAAATCTCAACATTATTGGGCCAACAATGTTGGGAGTTGTTGGGTCCGTGTTGACAGTGGTGTGCAAACCCATGCAACAACTCCCAACAATGGTGGGACCTACAGTGCATCGTGGGAAGGACAAATCCCATCTAAAGACTTGAGAGACCATAAGTGTAATCCCAACAATGTTGGAAGAGCTGTGCAAACGAATCCAACATTGTTGCGCTTCCCTTCGGTGATCAAGGAACATGTTGGAGTACAGATTTGGAGAGAATCGAGCTTCTTGGTTCTTCTAAGTTCCAAGATTTTTCAAGCGAAGCTAGGCTTACAAAGTGGTTGTATTCATACTAAACAATTAAGTTAAGTAGTTTCTAAGAAAAGTCAATAGTATTCTTAAGCGTAAAAATAGGTGTCTGAGGAGGAGGTAGAACTGATAGAACAAAAGATACTGAATTAAGTTGAATTCAGCTGCAGGTGGAAAAAAGTGATTTGCAAAACTGAAAAGATCTCTTTAGCCAAATTTCTATACAAGAGGGTAAAACGTTGGTTTGAAAGAAAGCAAATTTTTCTAAGATTCTGTCAAAAGAAATTTTAGTTTGAAAGTAAGAATTTTAGTGAATTGTAGCTGAAAATAGCCCAGCCGAGAACAAAGGACTAAAAAGGTATTAGGTAACGTGGCCCCAACAAGATTTTAATGAGATAAGGAAATCTGATTATGATTCAAGTTTGGAAGCGAAAGTGAGAACTAACATCAGGTTTAAATAAACGAACTTCGTTAACAGAAAACGCTTATTTTCTCATTTCACAGCTGAAAAAATACATCTACCAAGGGAAGTAATTATTTTTATCTTTCGAACTTGTTTCTGTGTTTCTTAAATAAGCTTGAAGAGGTGTTTCTTAACCTCAGTTAAACCTTTAATTGTGAAAGAATGAAGCCACACTCAGTATTATGTTTTCTACAATTAACAGTGCGTCCAACTTCTATTTTTTATTGATCCCAACACCAAAGAGGTCGGTGCAAAAATCTTTTAGTCAAGGCCTTAACTGACCAGCAAAGGTTTGCTAGTATGAATCTAAAGTGTGTCCAGCTGTTCTGATAGCTTGTAAACACCATCCTTTGTCCATTAACAAAGGATATTTGAGATATAGTGGAACTTTTGATTTCCGGACCGACCTAAAAACAAACTTATTTATATATTATATATCCCTGAATAAAGTTAAAATACTCAACGCCGAAATAAGTAGAAAAACTGAATAATATTAATGATTACGAAGGGAAGCGCATTACAATAAAGCAGACTGAGCAAAAGTGTACCCTAACAAACAAAAGAAATGTCGGGAGTTGTTGCCTCAAAAGTTTTACCGGTTTTAAAATTTGGCCATCAACTCCCAACAACACGCAACAACATGCAACAACGGGCAAAAGGTCGTGAAAACAGACGCAACATGTAATTTAAACAATGTTGGAAGTTTTTGGCTAAAAATGTTGCGTCCGTCTGCATTGGGCTTGATGTCACGTTTATCATGTTTTGAGTCCTTTTTGATGAAAAGTTTTACAGTTTGCGGCACTCCCTTAATTATGCACTTCTGCGTCGATTCTGAGTTTTGATAGAAATGTTATTGAAGCTACAAAGAAAAAGTTTCTGATGCATCGCAAAGGACATCTTTTTATTGTTCTTCTACTAAGTATAATTAATAGCAGCGTTAGTTGCTTTCTTAAATTCGCACAAAAGCTTTGGAACAGTTAGTTCTACAGTATAAATCTAAACTTGTACGCACGTTTCTATTTAAATTCGTCTCCAATGAAGACATAAACTGGCTGTAGTCTCGTCCTTTTCACTCCTAGTAATTAACTTATAGGCCTAAAATAATGTCGCCGGTATTGAAGCCGGTAAAATGTCGCGAATGAAGTATATTAAAATGCTTCGAGTGAAGTTAAATGTCTACATCAGTGTCGCACGGCTGGCCTTTAATTTTGCACTACAGGGATTGTTTTGCGTAGCAGTAGCCGTGGCGTTTGGTTTTCCACTTAAACTGGCCATGTTCAAGACAAGAGGGAACCGCTAAGACTTTAATGTAAACCCAAAGGCTTTAGGGAAGGACAGCAAAAACATGGCAGACAGCAGCAAGCCAAGGTTATGCTGGCTGGATGACTGTGGAGACTCGCTTGGTGCATCAGGCTTTTTGAGCTGTCTGTTATGAATTTTTGCATTCTGGAACTGTTTTTGAAATTTAGAACACAGCTCTTGTAGTACATCATTTTTGTTGATCTTCAAGCTGTTCCTTTAAACGTTCCGAAGAAACTTTGTAGTGGTACACTGTACTCAGTTTTTCACTAGTTTAAAAGATGGCGAATTGACTCTAGACAGTAGAGCTGGTGTGACTGGCTTGACGCCTTATGACTTTATGATTAGAGCATGTACAAGGAAAAAACAACGCAATGAGAGCTTTCTTGTATTGGCGAATTCGTAATGGATAGATCAATGCATTAATAAAGGAATTACTAAACTGCAAGAGCTTTACGATACGAAAAACGATAATAGGCCATCTATTATAGACCGAGCAAAAGTGAAGGGCAAGGTTGATAATGTGAAATGGCAGCCATGTTATCATAAATGCACCTGTAATAATCAACAATGTCTTTGTTAATCGATCATTCCAAACATCCCTTAGTGCAAGCTCAAGGCGAGACTTTCTTCGTCCACTATATATCAAAAAGTAAGCGGTGAAAATGACCACAGAGGGAGCTGAAAGAAACGCAACAATAATCACCGTAAAAGCCATCGCTGAAATAATATTGAATCGTTTCATAAGTCGAAATGAGGTGGCAAATGCCGCTAAAACCCATGGGATGCCAACAACGGATGAGTAGAATCGTGACGTCACTGCGCGATGACGTAGAGGCCATAAAACAGAATGCATCCTTTCCAAAGAAATGCTTGCCAGGGTGAATATTGATAATAGACCGGTGAATATATCCACGCACTGGAAGAATACTACCAAGAGTTTTTCATCTGTTTGAAAACCGGCGACAACAACGTACAGTGGTACTGCTAAAGCTCCGACCATTAGATCCGCGATGGCCAAACTTATTAGCGAGAAATGCGAGCGTTTGCGAAGTTTCTCTTTTAGAAACACTACAACGGTGACTAGGTTGGCTATGGTAATTACTAACGCAGTTGAGCCAAAAACCACCGTCCATAAATTGTTCCAGTATTTAGCGAATGCCATTAGGAGTCAAAAGTTTCTGAAAAATAAATGGTAAATTGACAGCCTTTCAGAAATGATACCGTCATTGAGGAAATATATAGTACGTGAACAATGCCCAACGGGGGGAATAATATGAATAGACACGGAAAATGAAAAAAAATGTTTGCTGGTGTTTTTTTCTGTATTTTAGTGATTTTCAGCGCGATCTGAGGAGTTTAACATCATCGAGCCTTACACTGTGTACAATGGACTCACCGTTAGGCCTATTATCGTCCCTTGCATATGAAGTCGAAAAATGACTTTACTTTAGACAGTAATTAACCTTCATGTACATGGTGCAGCGATATCAGAAATGTTTGTCGCCAGCCACCAAGGCTTTTGTAAACTTCATTAAGGGATGAGTTGCCCGTTATATCTTAACCGGGCCAATACACCGTGAGGTTTTGCTATGATACCAGTATCAAACAAATTCAAAGTTACAAATAGCTGACTGGTTATATTTTCATGCGATAATTCACCACTTTGTAAGCTTTACCCCGGGAATGTATTCTGCTGTTTAGCTTGTAGTTAAGGTTCAACCGGTTTTGTTGTTGTTGTTACTGATGTTTTTTTGTTTGTTTTGTTTTTTAACATAATGGTTATATTTGTCACTTCGCCTACCTTGCAGTGGTGGAAAATACGACGGATTCAATTCTAGTCCCTTCACTCATGAAAAAGATTTGGGGAGCTACAAGCCTGATCAGAGTTTTCGTGATGCATTACCATTATCAGTGTCATAAGTATCGCCATTATCTTGTCTCACCCGTGTCATATGTTGAAAACTTGCATTAGTCGCATCCTTATTTCATCGATTATCGAAAAGTAAATATTATACGATCGAGCCCGGTGGTAAAATTGTATCCTTTAGATCATTCATTTCCTGTTTTAATATTGCCGTTTGCTGATGAGAAACTTCTGACGTATCATAGCTAACAATAACATGCTGTTTTACCTTCTTCAGCCTTCTGGGATTATGGGGTCTCGTTAAAAAAGTGGTGTAGGGTACCTAAAACTCCGCTGCCCATTTTAAGGTTTGTTTCTCTATTTGTTGGAGATAGAACGATATTTAACAATTATTCCACGAGTGTGCGTAGCGCCGAGTTGGCTATAATCATCTCATATCCAACAAGCGCGAGTAGAATAATTGTTTTATTAAAAACGCCCACAAAATATCGAGAATTCTTTCCGCCTTTATTTGTAAAAACAACCGATTTTCAGCTTGTTTTTGATTTTGAGCAGGGGCGTACAGTTACCATATTTGGAGAGCCTGGTATAATGGCTCATATACCATGATGGCTAAACCAATCAGAGTTCTAGAATTGCGTTATCCAGTGATTCAGTTTTTAATAAACGCTACTAGCGTGAGGCACTTTCTTGATATATGCCAACGGGTGTCTATCAGCTTTCATGCGGAGTGCATTAAAGTTGGTAGAAGTTAGACTATTACATATAGATTAAAAAACAACTACGCAACTTCCAATTAAGCAGATGTCTTCACTAATTGTCCCTTGGTGCAGATTGTACTTTAGACTAAATAGAAGACTATAAATTATAAGCTATGTAAAACAAAATGTTTATGGAACTTAAAAGGGCTGTTTTTTAAAACTGCGATAAATACTAAAGCGCATTTTTCACTATTGAGGCTAGAACATTTACAGACATTTAAGGGTGAACGTCAGGGGAGGTGACGTGTTTGCAGGATTATATTTCTGCGCGCAGATGGAATTGTTTAGTCATCGTACTCACGTATCATCACGTACGATTTTAACTTTCATACTTTTGAATGATATGTAAATATGAAGAGGAATAGACATTTCACTGGCCCATAATTTTGGCTTGACAAGTGAGGTTACGTTGATCGCTGTAATCTGTTGCAATATAGGGAGCTTAAGCAAATACGACGACGACCACAACTTTAAAAAACAATAGGTTTAATGATCAAAACAACAGCTCTGCACGTGCATCACGCTTTTTAGTACATTTCTTTGACGTCCACTGCACGACTACGACGTGAAACCTCCTGATTTGACGTTTTATGGAGGACGTGGACATACCACGACGAATTTTTCTTCCTGTTTTTGAACTTGAATAAAATCTTGAGAATTCAACTCCAGGAAAAGTCGCCTGCACTTGGCATATTCAACGGTTCATATAGACTTGACTAAGTTTGAAAGAACACAAATTCATTTTTTTAGTGACGTTTTCCGCACTTCCGTCGTCGTCGTCGGTCCCTAATAACATCAAGCGGTCTGCGAAAAAGAAAAAAAAAAAAACAACAACAACAACAACCAAACCGAACAAAATAGGTCCACTAAATATAATGAAAGATATTATTCATTGTGGTTTATGTATGATGGCCTTTGTCTATCGTTGTTTTTGGTGGTCACCTTGTTATGGTTAGCGACCGGTATGGTCCGCACTCGCTGCCGGTCCTCATCAGGGCTGATAAAGGTTGGGCGGTGAAACGAGCGCATCCGAGCAAAAAGGTGTGATGCAGTGGACTGGGACTCTGCTTAGAAATGTCGCTTGTTTTCGACTTCGTTGAGGGCTTGCGATGTGGTTTATACATTAGACACTGCCGCTGTCACTGAATTATGGAGGCTTGATGTGTTTTCTTGCACTTCTTCCTCGTTTCTTTGTGCTGGTACGCTGTCTCCGAGAGGCAAATGTTGCTATTTTTTGCGGGAGGTTTAATTGGAGTAGACAAACATCTCTTTCAAAGGGTTTCTCTTATTACTTCCATGACTCTACCACTGAATTATATTTTCGTGCTCCGCTCGCCAATGTCGATTTTATTCCAAAACAAAAACAACAAAGTACTGTCTAAAACACGAACGAAAAATCTCATCCATGTCATCCATGGCAAAACTAAAAGGCAGCAGATCGTGTTTCATAACTAGATGACGTGTATTTTATAAATGCGTGCAGCTCATGCAAGGTGAAATTATGCTAATTTCTGATCACCATCATCCTTCTTTTTAATTTTGAAAAAACATCTCATACGTCTTTCTGTTTCTTCGAAACTTCAAAATTAGTTTCCCCTCAGTTTTTACTGTTTACCTTTTTTTTGTTTTAGAGAGAAAAACGGAGGAAAAACCTTACAACTAACCTTAATAAATTTTGTTTACATGCGGTTGCCGGATTTGCGACGCATTGCGCGCGTCGCCATGGCGCGTTGCACCCGAGAAGCAAAGTTTGAAGCAGTACAACGCCACTATATCAAAATATATCAATCTAATTTTTTGTTATGTTATATAAAATTTATCTCCCTTTAACATATGTAAAAATTGAGGTTAAGAAGTGTTAAGCTTTTACAAACGAAACGGCGAAAGACGATTAGGTGATATTTGGTGGAAGGAGGAGGTATTCAACACTTTCAAATTAAACTCAAATTTTGGCATTATACGACCAACAAGTTTGACTTATAGGCATACAGACACAAACATATGAAACTGTTTTATTGATATTGTTATGAAACGAATTTATCTATTCAACTTTGTAGCTTGAAATTACAGAAAGAAAATAGGATTTCCGGTTTGCAAAAAGGAAAATTTCGCCGGCCTTCAAGCGCACCGGAAGCGCGGAAAGAGCGCTCGTGCCAGTCCTACTCCGCATCACACATTAAATGAAGAGCGGGGCGCTCGTTTCACCGCCCAACATCTATCCGCCCTGGTCCTCATCGGATGATGATGCGCTCTGACTTACTAGGAGACACAATTAGTCCAATTGTGTTTCATTTTGGTTATCCAGTTGATGATTGGTCACTGATGCATTTTGAACCTCACTCGTGGCTGGTGGATCGTTTTTCTTTCGTTCGCTCTTTCTTTCTTTCCTTTCTTTCTTTGTTTTTGTTTTCGGTTTGTGTAACTTATTCATGAATTAAACGAAACACATTAATGAGCTTCTTCTATGGGATTAGAGATCAAAAAAACATGAAAAAAGAGATCTTAGTTGATGAGGCCCCCATGGGAAGCTGATCGGGACGGATCTTCTTTAATCCCTTTCCTGCTTGGTAACCACACGGACCCAGATTTCTCTTTGTAAACACAAAGAAAAGTTGTTCCACTTTCTAGGACCTTCCTGATGCTAGGATCTTCTCCTCCCCCACCTCCCCTTCTAAGTTAATCCATACCCGTCTAGATTTTTTAAAACTGTGAAAGATGCTTTTGAAATAGCCTGAAATCTCCAAGAGATTGTCTGTCATCTTATTTAAGTAGCAAAAAGTTACATAATACCGTAAAATTCCGAAAATAAGCCCCGGGGCTTATATTTTTCAAAGGCCCTTTTTAAGGGGCTTATTTTTGGAGGGGCTTATATTCGGAGGGGCTTATCTACGGAGGGAAATTTGCGTTTCAAAATTGATTGGGCTAGCTTATAGTTGGAAGTAAATTTACCGTTTCCTTTGTTTTACTTTATAGTTAACGGCAATTTTTCAAGTACAAGCCCCTGGGAGGCTTATATTTGGAGGGGCGATTTAATGGAGGGTTTTTTGCGTTATCGCTAATAGGGGGCTTATATTTGGAGGGGCTTATTTTCGGAATTTTTACGGTATTCACTTTTACTGAAAGAATGTCCTTGAAGGAAAAGGGGGCATATCAACCATCCGTTCCTAGCCTTAAATTTTTATAAAACACTGACAACTGATAGAGAACCAACCTCTTCTTAGACAGATCTACAAAGAACCTCCAATTATATCGTACAAACGAGGAAAAGAGTGCGTGACAGGCGAAAAAAGGGGAGGGGAGGGGGCGTTATATTGACGACATCTTCCTTCTATGGTCACATGGCGAGGATAATATTCATCACGTAATTAAACAACCTACATCCCACAATCAAATTCACTGGTTCGTTTCCTAAATCTGAAATCCCTTTCCTTGATGTCAACATTCTACTAATCAAAGGCAAACTGACCTTTATGTCAATCCTACAGACAAGAACCAATACCTCCTCAAATCATCCTGCCATCCATCCAACATTAAAAGGTCGATCCCTTACAGCATGGCATTACCACTAAGAAGAATTTGCTCGACAGATGATTTCTTTAACAGACGTCTCAACGTACTCACCACACATCTCATTAACAGAGGATATAAACACCGTTTCATCCAGCAAGAAATAAACAAAGTACGCCTTATTCCACTCAGCTACCCCCTCGAAACATCCGCAAGACAGGAATCTGACAGCTCTTTCTAACATAAACCATATTATTTCTGGCAATCTTAACATTCTTCATTCTTTACAACTGTGGAAAGATGCACTTCCTTCTCATCCTCTTACATCCTACCGCCTTTGCAATAATCTACGTGATATCCTTGTCAGAGCTAAACACCGCATGCCACCCCCCAAAACACCTGGAGCTTTCTGCTGTAACAGAAGTAGGTGCAAGACGTGTCCTTTTATTACAGAAGAAACCACGTCTTACACCTTCTTCTCTACCAACGAACAACGACGCATCGGACACCACATCTCCCGTTCATCTTCCAATCTCATGGCTGTGTATAAAACTGGGACGGGGACATTGGGACGCGTGTGTGGGGACTTGGGATTTGGGGACATCAAGTATGGGACGCGGGGACGAGTGGGACGGGGACGCGGGGGACGTTTAATGATCATTGCAAAAATCGGAGGTAAATGCGATATCTCTTTCTTCATGAAAATGTGACATTTATGGTCAACATTAGATTCCATCGTCCAGAACCACAATGGACACCTTATTATGTTTACACAAAATATTTCCTAATATAGGAGTTAGCACACTGACTATCGTCATTAAGGTTAAGCACTGTTAGCAAGTATTTACTTTTAGGTTTGCCACTAAAAATATGTGAAACAAAGTAAAATTTTGTTACAATAGTTGAATCCCCCGTGGAAGAGTGGTACAGGCGATCGATTTCGGAGCTAGCACTTCGAGGTTCGAAGCTCGCTTATGCCACTTAATTTAGTTGCCTTTTTTTATTTATTTGGAATCGAACGCTGTTATTCTATATAAATTTTGGCGACCATAACCCACCCTACCCTGTTTAGGGCTCCAATATTCCATCAGCAAGAAGACCAGGACAGCAGTTTCACTTTCTTCAATGCAGGGGGTCTTCGCCGCGTCTTTGCTTCGTAAGGAGGGCAGGGTGGGTTGTGTTTACCAAGACATATTCAGGAGGATCATTCTTCATTTGGTGTCATGTTTGTAGATGGGAGGGAAAATAGGCGCCAAATATGTTTAGAGAATTATTGTTCTCGAGCGGAGCTGGTGCAATTTTAGGGAAGTTTATTGGTTTTGTGGGCGGGTACAATCACCAAATGACGTAGCACAAAAAATTGAAAATAGAGTAAAAAATACTCGCACCACAATTCAAGAGCAAAATAATAATGGTTTCCGCAATACAGTGGAACCCCGCCTTACGAAGACCTCGGTAATACGGTCACCTAGTTATTACGGCCTCTTTTCTTTGGCCGCACAGCATAACGGCCATACATTTTCTTGTAAAAAAAACCCTCGTTAATAAGGTCACCCGTTAATACGGCCAAATTTTTTTTGACCCGTTGGTTACCTTATCGACGGGGTTCTACTGTACGAAGAACAATCATTTTCAAAGTTTAATTTATTAAGTATCGGCGAATTCATTTCTAATAAAAAGTGTTTTTGTGTTGTAAGGATCTTCGGGAGGTGGTACGACTTTTCCGAAATTGAAAAGGCAGCAGTGATTGGTGGACCTCTATTGTTCATCATTATAATAGTCATCACATGTTGTTGTTTTTGCGGCTGCTGCAATGGCTGGTACAGTGTGCAAAAAACGCGTAGTTTTCGCTTAAATTTTGCTTTGTTTGTAATAGCTTTTAAAAGCCGTTCTCGACACAATTATGTTTAGTTACTGTTAAGCACAATCGTGTCAATCATACAAATTTGATTTTGGGCCCAGAAACCAATCTTTAACCTAGTCGAATTAAAGCTTCAAAATGCAGTAAGAATATACCAAATTTTTTTCAGAATTATGCAGTTAGTACGGCTAAAATTTAAAGTTCGGTGTCTGTATTAACGCTGATCCACAGACGTTTTGAATTGATTCTCCGTCTTAATACTACTTCTGTGGAAGTGCAGCGTCTGAATCGAGCCTCAAAGTACCTTTGTTGCTAGATGTTTCCTGCTATCGTTTATAATCCCATGCTTTAATAAAATATTACATCGATCGATTTGGAGCATTAAATATTACTTCGGATTTTCGTATTGGACTCGTTAGGTGAACCTATATCCAACAGCCAAAGCTGCAATGTGGAACGCTATCAATTAAGACTGTTATTTAAGCGTGTGTTACGTATAAGTGACATTACATACCTATACATACATACATACTTTATTGACTTTCCTCACGGAGGCAATTGGCGAAAATTTACTACAATAAAACCTGCTTCAAGGACGCTTAAAATATTTACAATGATATTTATCACAAGTATAATGTATTAATTAATTTAAAAACTTGTACTTAAAAACTCTAATAAAAATATTCACACTAAAATTTAAATGACATGATAAAAACTTAAGGGTCTATAAAATCCTTGACAAGTTTACGTCTCAGATTGGACTTAAAGGCACATACGGATACATTGCATTGTATACTGTCTATTGATAGTACGAAGCCCAACAGCAATTAACACAACTTTCAGTAGTGGTCATGGTTCTTCCAATTTTTTTTTTTTTACTATTTTTTTCCAGTTTTTGCCCTTTTCTTTCTTCCCTTACCGACTTCAGTATATTTTAGACCAAAAAATTATTTTTTCCTGCCGCGTGCTTTCTCATACAAAGGCCTGGGACTAAGGGGTTTGCTGTAGAAAATGAATTATTGGCTATAACTAGACGCATAGATGCTGGATCAAAATTTGGCTCACATAAAGAAATCATCGTCCTTACATTTTAATGTATAAATACTGTGTTAATAAGTCACGTGGCTTGTCACGTGACCATTTAGCTAAAAATTGTAAGTTTTTGAGCAATTGGTGGGCGGTTTAAAAAAAAAAATCGAGCAATAACATTTTTATAATTCATATTAAATATTTTTAACACTTAACATTTGGAAAGACCATCCATTGCACTTCAATAAAAAATTATGAGGAAAAATATCATTTTAAATGCCCAGATTTCAACTTTTATTACATCCACTTTGAAATCGCTGGCTATCCGTGCAATCTGATTGGCTCTCAGCAGTGTGATTTATTCCTAAATCGCACCATTTTTTGCTCTAAATCGCATCTGTTCCAAATCGCGTCATTCACGTTCTAAATCGGATCATTTCTGTTTTAAATCGCACCATTTTTGTTCTATATCGCATCATTTCTGTTTCGAATACAAAATGAGATGTAAAAGCTTTTTTGTTTCGGCTTTTTAACAAACCGGCTACTCGATCAATAAACTATAGTACTGACTAAATTCTGCGATTTCAAAATGGATGTAATAAAGTGGTAATTGAACTTCGTGTCGTGCAATTTTGGTCTGAAATCATACTTGTGATTCAAATCAAACTCGCGCTGCGCGCTCGTTCGATTTTGAAATCACGCGTATGATTTCAGACCAAATTGCACTCCACTCAGTTCAATTACCATTATTAATGTTAAACTTCGCGTACATTTATTCCGAAAGTAGAAAGCTAGTTATGTTTATCCTCTTTCAGAGATGGCAATTTGTTTATCCTAACAAGATAAATTCGCCAGCAATTCGCCAATTGCCTTCATTTTCAATTTTTGGTCACGTGACATGTCACGTGATCATAATTAAACGTTAAGGCACAAGAAAACCTCAAGATATGCTTTTGGGGAAAAAAATCATTTAGTTCTAGGTCTCCTAGCGATAGATATTGCCAATCATTCTTATCCACAGAACACATCCTTGACCCAGGCCTTAAAACCCTTGAGTTACCCAATATGAATTTCTACTTTAAAAAAAACATTTAGAAATGGTACTCTGATTTCCAGACTTTAACACAGAAGTGAACGGGTTGTAAATTCGAATGCAAAACTGCACTCTCTGAGGCTGGCAGATACTTTCTAAAATAAGTCCGACCGTTTTTGGATGGGTATATAATTAGGACAGCAGGAACAACTTCTCGCGGCTTATTTCCATCGTCCCTCAAAAAAGTCGTATGGTGGCAAATCTTAGGCTGGCACTAAAACTAACTAGAGTTCCAAGATGCGATAGTACACCTTGAAGCCCTGCTTAGTTTTAGTGCCAGCCTAAGATTTGCCACCGTGCGACTTTTTTGAGGGACGGACACTAATTCTCCTTCGCAGCCGCTTGGAACGGAGTCAGCGAACTAGACTAGGCACCAAACCATGGAACAAAAAGGTGTCGCCACGCATTTATAAATAGTATACACTGTAGGAATTGTATGACGTTTTAGTTCTTCTACACTGGGTGCCAGAGGCTTTTCATGCGCAGTTTCCGGTTTCGGTCAAGTCTTAAAAAGTGACCCGCGCGAAAAGCCTCTAGGCCAGAGCGCCATCCCTTTGATAGCGCCGAGCCAATTACAACCCCGCTTATACCAAAACATCCAGAATCACAGGGTCCAGAGGAGATGTGTTTGTCGTTAGATCATCAAAACCCGTCGAAAACCTTTGAAAAAATGGGTTATTTTGATCGCGTTACAGTTTCGTTTCACATTCTATAGAACGAAAAACCAAGAGACTGAGGGCTCACAAGATCGGCTTACAGTATAAAATTTATATTTATATAAACTTCGTGCCTCGGTCGCCCTTCTGGCGGCGGCCTTCGGTCACCCTTCGGGAGACGTGCCGTGCGCCAGCGAGGATATGGCTTGCTGTTATTGATTTTCAAAATGGCGAACAACAAAGTCGATCTGGGTCAGATAAGAAGCGATGAAATCGTTTACAGTAGATTCATAAAGATCCCATTGGGCTAATTAATCGTGCTAAGCGACAGGTATAGACATTTTCCAAGGTGAGACTTTAAATAAGTAATTCATTTATTCACAAGAAGCTCCTCTGGACCCTATGCCAGAATCTGGATGTTTTGCTGATTGGTTCCTTGGAGATATCGAATGTTTCAAATGGTGGCCGTCTAATCTCGTAAATTACTTGTCACCGCCTGCCGGAAACAATCAATGAAGCCCTTTTTTTCTCTCAGTATCTTGTTTCATTTGTTAGATTTACCGAGGTTGTCGCGACTGTCGCGCGTGAATATTTCGCTAAAGTTTCTGTCGCTTTACTATATAACGCTGGTTGCATTTGCGAAGCTATGAGCAAAATGGCTAGATTTCTAATTACTCCTGGCAAGTGTTAAATCTACTTTAATTTAACGGGAAGATGCCGGCAAAACGAATCCGTTTTAACCTACGTCAAGTTCGACCACTACACTGCTAAACGAGAGTGGCAAATTATTTCTGTAGGAAATACTTACTTGGTTATCGACTTCGGTAAGTTTAGCTTTGTTTAGCCGAGCAATTGATGGTAAGTTGTGATTTTTAATATTTCGGTTTTTTGTCGATGAAAAATTACGAGAAAAAATATCGAGCGGAAATTATTTTTTTCGCACGTGCTCTCTGATGATGTATTTCACATAATTTTTGATAATGTATTACAAAAAGATTCTGTCCAGATTTCTCAATATTTTATCAGTTTCACTCTATCACACGCCGCCCAACAAACGATCGCTAGCCTCTAGCAATTTGGCGCCGGCTTTCCTATTAGTTTGCTTTTGCATTTTGATCACCGTCTCATGAAAGTGCGTTTAATAATTTGTGGCGGGAAATATGTACCGCGCGCGTTTGTTTGGCGCCCAGATCATTGACATCAGTGGAAGAGACTCCAGACAGGTAAGAAAACTTAATAATTATATCAGTAGCATTTGATGTTTAAAATTATAATTCTGGATTATTCTATTCTAGTTCAACACTCGAGAGAGTCAGCTCTTTTCTCAAACAATTTCGCAGACAAGTAGCCTCGCTGGGTCATGCAGGGTCCGCTTGTTTCCTGAGCTTTTGTTATCTGCGTTGCATAGTATTAACCTGTAGTATCCTGGGTAGTGTATACCTGAAATCTACAGTTAACTCGTAAAAATTCTCTAATCAATGCTGTAGTATCCTGGGTAGCGTATACCTGAAATCTACAGTTAACTTGCAAAAATGCTCTAATCATTCCTGTAGTATCCTGGGTAGCGTATACCTGAAATCTACAGTTGACTTGCAAAAATGCTCTAATCAATGCTGTAGTATCCTGGGTAGTGTATACCTGAAATCTACAGTTAACTTGCAAAAACACTCTAATCAATGCTGTAGTATCCCGGCTAATGTATACCTGAAAAATACATAGCATTGACTTATTTGACTTATGGAGGTGATAATCTTATTCAACTCTTTCTCTTTTGAATATTCATGGTCAATTAACAGCTTTCTCTCGATCCATCTTATTTTTTTAGCACGCGCTCGAACTTGATTTTGGCACGAGTGTTGCCTTAACAAAACGGAGGAAAAGAGCAGTATAAGAACTTGTATTGCAGTATTTTGTGTTAGTGATCTAGGAACCTCTGAATTTGGCGATTTTGCGATAATGACATATCGCCAGGGCTATTTCCTTTGCTTGATATAAAAGCAGTACAAAAAAATCTTAAATCATATTAGTACTTGTCTGTTAATTGTTGTTTCTGTCGGCTTTATAAGGATTTGATGCCTTTACATACTGATACAGGACCATAACGTAGTTAGCGCGTTTGTTAAATTTGGTAATGTTAAATTAGAGTATAAGGAGCTACTTTTACGAATTTTACGAAAAACATTTTCCCGGCCTTTTAGGAAGCGGCTTAAATAGTTTCAAAGTTGCAGGGCAGTCACAAAACTGAATTCTTGAGTTTACCTCCTTTTCATACTATAATTTACTGCCCGAGACTGAAAAAGGCGCTACATAAAATGTTAATGACGTTACATTATTACCAAAATAGTAAGTCCCTCGGAAGAGGGTTAGCCGAGCAGAAAAAGATTTAAACCTTGCTTTAATCGGATATTGCGGTTACTTTCATTTCAGTTTATGGTAGCTTGAGTTACTCTTTTGTGGGCAATTTACGGAAGTCCTAGGGTTTTCAGCCGACACCTCAAGAGCCTAGAGCTGCCAGACCTTGGTTTTGAATTACTTATGCAAATTAGCTGGCTGCACATTGAATGTGCAGCCAGCTAATTTGCATAAAATTTTTTCGCGCTTCAAAGCTCGTCATTGTGGATTCACAATAGGCGTGTGATCGGGACGCGGGTGGTTTGAAGGTGATAAAGATCAAATCCAAACAATCCAAGTACACATCACGTACGTTTAGAACTGGAAATATCAGATGCCTGTATGTACGGAACATTCGATGGTGTGGAGGAAATAAGTGCGGAACTAGGAGAGAGCCTTGTAAATTATATTTAAAGGAGAAACATACTGACGGTCTTCCCGACCGGCTAGGTGGAAAATCACTGCTGTTCCAGTTACTACCTGGAATATGGAGTCGGTGGGCAACACACGACATTTACCTCGTGCCATAATGCTACTTGTTCCAATGAATTTTTTCCCCAGCGGGTAGATTATGACTGAGCAAATGTGCATTATTTTTACCGCTTGTTTCATACTGAAAGGTCGTGACACGCATTGATTTTCTGCGGTTTATTCGGTCGGCATTAGCTGTGGTCACACTACAGACTTTTACCTAGGTAAAACCGATTTACCTAGGGCAAATTCATTAAAAATCTGTCTAGGTAAATTCATCCCGGGTTTTGTTTTACCTCGGTAAAAATTCAGGGAAGGTTACACTACTGATATCGGCTCACGCCAGTTGAATTTTTTGGAGTGTAAATTCAAGAAGGCAAAATGGGCAGGCATCTAGCTTCTCAAAGAGACGTTTTTTTCTTTTATATCGCTGTTATTTCTTACGCTAATTCAACGTGTAAGGTGAAGAAAGGCGAAGACGTAGACGACTTGTGCTCCCAAAATTTCTTTCACAGCGTGATCTATGTCCGGTTCTGTCATCAACACCTTCGCCGATGAGCGTCTATTGGCTAGCAACCTCGGTAGTTTATTTTCCCCTAGCTATTGCTTTGGGGTAGCTGTCAAGGGAAACTCTATTGTTTTCGAGACATATCCAAGACCCAGACGATAAAATTCTCCCGAGGTAAAATACCCGGGGAAAAATCAGTCACACTTAAAAAATTAAGTTTCCCTAGGTAAAAAGTCTGTAGTGTGACCACAGCTATTATCACGGGCGGCCCAGACGTAGTATTTGTCAAATGAATACATTAATACCTATTCACATGTACAAAATAGGATGAGTCGTCGAAACTCCCATGAACTAAAATAGTCCAAAAGTCAAAATATAACAAAACCATACCTTTAACTGAACGTTTCCTTCTTCTTCCTGGGTGGTTAAAGTGGCATTTTGTTGAGTTTTGCAATCGTAACCCGGGGGGGTGGGGTACTGCCATATATGGGCTATATAGGTATGCGCCGCTGTAAAGGGTATGGTTTTCAACCAGTTTACTCTAGGATAGGGTATATAAATCAGAGCGCTTAGGTCTAGGATAGAGTATCATTTTTCAGGAAACTGGTCAGTTGGTTGAAGATTTTATCTAGACTAGGGATTGTGGTATAAGGTTTCGTTTTGGCTAGACTACAATCAATCAATCAATCAATCAACTTTATTTAAACACGGTAAATGGCTCAGCAAGCTGGTTTTCAGACATGCCGTGTGATAATTACAATTTATAAAAATTAAGACTAGTGATTAACTAACAATACAATATAACAGCAAGAAATGAGTATTAGAAATAAGATAAAAACATAATAAAAGTTATATCCTAAGATATGGCGAGTTTAAAGCTAGTAAGATCCCCTATCTCACGTGTTTCATTTGACAGTTGGTTGCAAGCCACTGTGGCTAGCCTACTGTGCTAGTGACCTCAGTAGTTTTTGGAAAACAGCTACTCTAGGATAGGGGGGATTTGGGGAGTTTACTCTAGTATAGGGTAGCAAAATTCAGCTGAACTAGCTCTGGTATAGGTTAAGAGTTCCAGGGTCCCAGCGGCACATCCCCACCCAGAAATTCCTAAAGTACCCCCCCCCCCCTCCCCGGGAATCGTAAGTACTATCCACTAAAGAAGAATCTAATTCTTCTTTTTGATAATTACTTTTTAAAAACAGTCTCGCGACCGCGGCTTTGATTGACAGATAAGAGACAACGTCAAGGTCCATCTAGCACGGTAAATCAAGACGCTCTGCGCCAGAGGTTTTTTTTGTCGCGGCTTCGCCGCTCGTGTCTTTGGCCCTTGAAACGAAGCTCCCCGTCTCACGAAAAACCTCTGGTACCCAGGGTATAGATCTTCGGAACCAAAGAAAAAATGTCTGCAATAGAATTTAGGGTGTGCCTAAAGAAAGTTAGGGTAGTATGGGACAAAACCGACTTATCCTTTTGTCAGTTGGATTTTCCGGCCTTTAAAATGGTATCGTATTCAAAATTTAAGGAGTGTCATCTTGCTCTGTCATCCTCAAAAAAACGTAGTCGTGCGGCTTTTCTAGGCAAACTTGAAATAGACGACTTATCGCGTCACAATGGTCTGTTTTTCCATCACATGCACATGAAACAACAATGCTGCTGACTCATTCCCAAGGACGTACCGACATCAATACACAGGGGCGGATCCAGGATTTTTTTAGGAGGGGGGGCACTCTTCTCTTGCTCTACTTCAACACCAATAAACCACATAGTTTGGCAGAATACCAGTTGTATTAGAAAACCGAAGGTCATCTCGGGGGGGGGGGGGGTGCGCACCCCCTGCACCCTCCCCCTAGATCCGCCCCTGATACAGGTCATTTTCACGATGACGATTTTTGACTAAACTACCAGAATTCATTTCGTTTTTTCTTTCGCTTAATGCGCCTATCAATGGTTTGCCCTAGGATGGGGGGGCCGGGCAACCCACGGGAATTAGACTTCGTAAAGCGCACGTGGGTGGGGATTTTGACATCCACAACGGTCCCCAGGGTGGGAAATTTGACTCGACCGTCATCTTGAAAAGTGGAGAGGACCTGGGAATGAGTGAGTGGTCCGCCATCTTGGAAAATTATACCCAGAAGTCATTTGAGCGAGTTTCCCGCATCCAAGGTACGGAGTACCGTGCTGCTTTTTTTTAAGCAAAAATATTTTTTATGCCCATCAGTGCGCTGTCTTTAAAGTTCTAATAACATAAGGTATTTTTCCTTCAGCTTTGAGAAGAAATATTCGCACAAGAGCTCATTTAGATCAAAATTTACTTCCTACTTACCTGTCTTCAGAGGATGGCGCCCTACATCAAGTTTTCGATACTCTCTGTGTTTATAGATTTGCTAGTATACTCCAAATGTTAAATTAAATGAAATTCTGGTCTGTTGTGGACCTCAGTTACAAACATCAGTTGGATGAAAGCGGAATACGACCTATTCCAGGCGTGACATAGAAGATGAGAAACCTGTGCCAAATCTCACCAAACAATGACAAGTAGTGCTTTATTAAATAATCTTATTTTTTGATACTTTCTAGGTCAATTGTTTAATAATTCTACCCTAAAAAAATTTTGCCTACAAGAAATACAATTTGGATTGTTTTGAGAGGATCTTGTTTAATCGTTGTTTGTTCAAATCAGTGTTGTGTCTGGAGGACTGCTGCAATAAACTTGTTGTGAGTGCCTATCATTTCGTTTAACTTACTATGAAGGTCTGTGGTCCTCAGAGGTGGGAATTTGACTTACAATGGAGACCCAAGGGTGGGGAAATTGACATTTGAAAACCTGAAAATGTCAAATTTCCCGTGGGTTGCCCGGCCCCCCCATCCTGGGGCAAACCATTGATAGGTGCATTAAAAACACAATAGGCCTAATTTGCACAAGAAAACAACAAACTGAAGGATTCTGGTAGTTGTAGTAAAAGCGAGTCGACATCGTGCAATTGCCATATTTACTGCATACTAGCCCGAAGAATCCATGCCAACCACTGCACTGATCTTCAAACAAAACGTCCCACTTTTGGCTGTCAAACAAAGGTTTGTTTTTAGATATCGTGTTTAAAAACATGATATTTATATTTGGGATTTTAAGGCATTTAGTTCACTTATAAATCTATAAATATGCGGTGTGTGTGCCTGTTGAAGTGGGAAAGATATAGTCCGTTTCAAGCTTGGTCTAAAAGTGCTCGAACTGTCATATCATCTGTTCATGCCTCGTAGGTGATTTTAAGCTCGTATTCGACCGTACGCACGGGTTACAATATCCCCCTTAACTAGCATTTTAACGGGCATTTTAACTCTTTCTTCAAAGTCACGGCGAGGAGGTCGCGGGATCGGAAGTCGTTGCCCATAACCAATTAATGCTTTTACTTATGAGTATTCTCTTCGCTCTTCTCAGTTTTCAGTGGGTTAAGTCATATCTAGTTTGCATTAAAGACCTATGGAGCGGACTTTGTAGGGTTAAATATTTCGCCTATAAATATAATTGAAGACAATGGACTTAAAAAGGCGCGAAAGTGAAAGCATGAAGACAACGCTATTTCTGGTTATTTTCGAAATTTGATTATGTCATGTCGCTTCCGTCCACCAGTCGGTTAGCGTCTGCAGTTGGCAGTGGACTGAACTTAGCAAACTGAACAAGCTAAAATTAAAGTAACATAGTGAAGAAATGCAGTGTCCCTAACTCTTTCGCTAAAATCGCGTGATTTGTGGAAAAAATTCACAAGATTTGCGTGAATTATTACGCTATTTATAAATAACATTTAGAACATCCACACGCCGCGACGGCTCCCAAGCGTAACTTCTCTCGTGCCTAATCGATCAGTTTCTTCCTTCACTTTTACTGTCTTTAACGAATTATCACTTAGCGTCAAGTTGGAAAGATTAAAAAAGGAATTTTTTGCGCGAAAAATGAGCGGTAAAATAATCATGAAATGTTCAGCTTTAATATTCGGCCAACTCAAGATCATAATTTATTCACTATTTGGACTCTATTCACGACGATCATAATACTACAGTAAAAACCCGCGTTTAAGAAACTGTTAGGCTAAAATTTTCATTTTAAACCCGGTTTTCATTAGAACTTATTTAGCCTAAGATTTCAGTAGGTTTTTATTTTACAAAAAATGAAGGCACAGATAAAAATACAGAAAAAAGTTTAGTCTAGGTTTCAGTCAGTAAAATTTAAAATGTAACACAGCATTTCATGGACACTGCAAGCGTGAAAAACATGCATGCTAGTACTTTGGAAAGAAAAATTCACTGTATGGTTATCATCTAAACTGTATTCTAGATACAGCAATATATTCCATATCACATATAGCCTGTGACGATAGGTTTTGCCCTTCCAAGCACAAATCGGGGAAATAAGCGTTAATAGAATTCGAGCGTCTTCGGCGTGTGAACTCGTCACTGTTCCACGGCCGTACTAGGAACTACTAAAACTGGGAAACAGGACAGCACTCAAACTTGGACTTCAACAGTTTGATCTTCAGCTCGTGAACGTAAATCATATACATGCATGTAAATCTCCAATGTAAAATCGAAAAACAGGGATAACCGTGCTCTATTTATACTAACAGACCAACTTACTACAACATCACAAAACAAATGGAAAGAAGGCTGAATAAAATCAGCTGATGACTGAAAACGAATCTGGATAAATTCAGCTTTAAAGTTCATATATAAAAACTGGACAACTCAAAATTAAAGGCCAGTCAAGGAAATGAATTTCGGAAACTCAGCGGTAATTAAAAGCTGTGTAAAAGATTTTCAGGTTTCCTTTGCTCAGGATCCCTCAAAATGAAAAAAACTAAAACGGTTGGTATTTGAACAGGAGAAAGATCCAGTTGTTCAGTGACTAAGCTGTATAATTATCCAAAAACAAATCATGCTTTCAACATTGAATTGAAAAGTGCATAATTTAAGGGAACTAAAACAAATCAATGCAAATTCAATGTAAATTAAGGCTAAAACAACTTCAAAAGGAATATTTAAATGCTAGATATGAAATTTGAGGCAGATAAAGAACATAACAACATAACATAACATAATTTATATAGCGCTAACTCCACTAATTGACCAAAGCGCTTGATACATGGAAAATCTCTCCTTACAACCCAGTACAGTGAAACCTGTATGAAGAGGACACCGTATTAAGTGGACAACCTCTATTAAGCGGACAGTAGCCGAAGTCCCCAAATTTATTTCCCTTTCAGGGGCGGATCCAGGATTTTTTTCAGGAGGGGGTGCACTCGTCTCTTGCTCTACTTCAACACCAATAAACCACATAGTTTTTTTCTTTTTTTTTTTGGCAGAATACCAGTTGTATTAGAAAACCGCAGGTCATCTCGGGGGGGGGGGGGGGGGGGCGCACCCCCTGCACCTTGCCCCTAGATCCGCCCCTGCCTTTTTTACTTTAAATAGAACCTTTATTAAGCGGACACCTCTATTAAGCGGACGCGGACACCTAAAAAGTACCTGAAACGGTCATTTGTATCATTGCAAACCTGTATTAAACGGACACTTGCAATTAAATTTCACCACCCAACATGCCAGACACCGGAAATGCGAAAGATTGCCACCCACAAATTTTTCGATTTTTACATTAAAAAACGTGACTTGAGGAAAAAATTTGATTAGTTTCACATTTCAGCATTGTTTTCTGTTTCGTTTTGTTTGTATAGAGCTTGTTTCACTCATCTGAATTCTTCAAATTTGAGTTGCAATCTATGTTTATGGTACTATGATCAATTGGTCCTCTTTAATAAAGAAATTAATCCAAATGTGTATAGTGATATAGACTCTGGGAGTATTCTAAACGTTTCCACTGTTCATTTGAATGGCATTTTACACCTCATGACGTTATCTATCGAAACCCGTATTAGGCGGACACCCTGTATTAAGCGGACACTACAGCATTCTCCAAGGGTGCCCGCTTAATACAGGTTTCACTGTAGTAATTATCTGACTGTGCTGTGCTGTGCTTATCGCTAGTGCCCTTATCAAACTACTGGAGAGCCTTTTAAGAACCTAAGTAGCTTGAAATCCCACTAAATACGATCTCTACAAGAACATATCTAGGCTACGTTGGAAAAATCTAGGTTCTTATTCGCGTCAGGTTTTTACTGTATCACAAGTCTTGACCTCTTTAAAGACTTCTTAAAAATAATCATAGGCTTGTCGCTTCTGTTTCGCTTCTGAACACTCATGTCGTTCGAATAAAATGCAACAGTTTTAAAATGAAGCAAAAAAGACTTATAAATCTACACTAAAATTGCTTTGTTGTCTCAAACGTCGCGCGATTCTGCGTATATATGTCATATGCATATCAAGTGTCGTAATTAAATCTGCAAATCAACATGACTCTATTAACATACAAATTTTCAATCATATATGTAATCAACAACTGCGTTGAAACACAGGAAGTACGTATCGTGTACGCAAAGAAAGCACCGAAAAAAATTAGTTTTCCGCTCCATTTTTAGTTCAGACTTCCTGCCAGCCTCGCGGACGGGCTTTTTTTTATAATCGCATGCACTTCATGAACAGCATAGATTTTCATCTTCTTAGGGGAAAATCCAAACCTTGATTTCCGAATCCAAAGACGTATTTTGGCTTCTTTTGGGCAAATCCAAAAATGAATCGTGAATCCATAAAAATCAATCCACACTCTGGGTGGATTTCTCAGATCAAATTTTGAGATTCGCAATCTGAGCCGGGTTTTCTTTTGGGAAAGGATTTGAAAAAAGTATTTTTGACAAGCGGTTTTCCGGACAAAAATGGTACACAACAGATGTGATGTATGATATTCCTATGTTGGTGGCGCCTTAACTTATACATTCTCAAAGCCCTTCGCTTCTTTCCAGGCCGAAAACACGCGCTTTACGCTCCAGAAAATTTTGAGGTCGACTTGTAGGCAAGTCTAGCCTTAACTCTGAGCCATTAGTTACACATATCATTCCGTTTTGGATTCTCCCAAAAAGCGCAGCCTTGGTGTTTAAGAAATTTAAAACAGACTGAAGATCAACGTTTGCGTGTAGTATGTCGCACTTACTCCTTTTTACGAAACAATGAATTATATTAGGAATAGACAGGCCGATAGACAGATAGTCGCACCGGGCCACTTACTTACAAATCTCATGGCCAATTTCGATTAATCCAAGGCGAAATCCTCTCATTCAAGTTGGTTTTTTTTCTCTTCCATTTTTAGTTTCTTCTTTCATTTTTTAAACTCAAGCCGAAAGGAACTTGCTAAAACGTCAAATACAGTGGAACCTAGATATAACGAAGGGCCAAGAGACAGGCAAAATTGGTTCGCTATAACGAGATTTCGTTATATCGATCGAGGTTCTTTTTCATAAAGGGTGAAGAATATCTTTCGTTATACCGAGGACTTCGTTATAGTACATAGAGGTTCGTTATATCGAGGTTCTACCGTGTACTCCATCTGTGAAGAATTTTATTGTTCAGATCACGACTTAAGACTAACTTCAAAATTCGTCTCAAGGTGGTTGCACTGAAATTTGTAAACAAACACTCCATATTATTAGACAGTTTGTCACATATGTGAACACCTCGATCTCTTACCTGTATAGGTGGACACTTATCCTGGCCACAGTGATGTCCACTTACATATCGAGAGGTTTTGACTCTACATAAATAGCTGCGACAATAATTGTAATTGACTGTTTAATTTTTGATTGCAACTTTATAGATTAATTATATATTTACATACTTTAGGTAAATCTTTAACTGAGACTCAATGGCGCAGCATCAAGACCTTAAAAGAAAAGGAGGTGCTGATCCCGATCATCAGATGTCAAGAAATCATGCCCCTCCTCCTCCTCTAAGTATTGAAGTGCCTAAAATGAGAGATCTTCCAAACAAGTCAAACCCTTGGAGTGATGTCCAGCTTCCTGTTGACATTCTTCTGTTGACAGTAGAAGACATCGAGTTTTTAGCTTGTTATTATTTCTTGGAAAATTCTTTTAAAAGTTATCACCAGACCCTGGGATACGTTTACTTTGGGACCATGGGTGAAAGCGGAGAAGAGGCACTGAAAGTTGCGTTAATGAGATGTTGTAAAGGTTCTTCTGGTCCAGGTGGCTCTCAAAATGTTATTAAAAATGCAGTGATGCAACTGAGACCCAAGGCTGCTTTTTCCGTAGGCGAATGCATGGGTTTAAATCCAGAAGATACTAAGCTAGGAGATGTAGTGGTATCCTCTAAACTTTCAACTGAACAATTCACAACTCCAGTAAGAAGAAATATTGGCAACCTTAACTTGTCTTCAACTGAAGGCTGGAATCCACCATTGAAAGATCCAGTAGGGGAAAAAACAGTACTGGTACACCGTGACAGTGTCATATTCAGTGGTAGTCAATTCATCACCAAACAACGCCGCATGTCTCAATCGTGCGAGATTGCAGTTGAAGGGGAAGGGGAAGGTAAGATTAGATGCATATAACTATTAAAACAAGTTGACGTAGCATTCGATTTGAGGTCTACAACTTTTAACTGTCCTTTTCGGCAACATCTTGTAACTATGGCAGAACCACTGATAGGTCCAATGGTGTGTGAGCAGGTTATTCTGGGGATGTACTTTACACTTATTGTGCAGGGAACATAAATTATTGAGCTTAAAAGATTAAGAAGTTTTAGTCACTACACTGCAGAGAAAAATCTGAGCTTTTATCTCCTCTAGATTCTTCTTCACAGTGGATTGAATAAGGATCATTTTCATATTGTATGCCGGTCTGTTTTTTCTTTCCACTTACAGGACTGTTTGCTGCAGCCTATGATATGAACATTGAATGGCTGATTGTTAAAGGGATATCACACTTTTCTGATGATAACAACACTCCTGATGAGTCTTGGAAGTCATTTGCTTCCATTATGGCAGCTTCTGTTGTGTCCAACATGTTAAATGATCCTGTTGTTTTTAAAGAATGGCCTCACTATGAAGGTATGTCACATCCCTGCCTGTTCTAAGAGACTGATTATTAATAGCGATGAATTTTCTGTTGAGATATTTTTGTGTAACCTGGTTCAATATTACCCTTGGTCCAAATCTTTGTCTCTGTTTCAAACTGAAATCATATATTAACATTGAAATATCAAAATCAAACGCCAAGAAAAAAATTGTTTTTAGGGCTTTTCAAATATATAATACTTTTCTTCTTTACAGACTCAGACTTGACAGCAAAAAATCACCCAGAGACAACCACAAAGCCACACAAACAGATACCAGGTAATATTCTGTCAATGTAATTACACTGTCCAGGAGTTTTTCCAGATCAAATGATTGAACACTGGTTTCAGTAGAATAAACACTAGACTTTAGATATAGTTGTTTGCCGCATCTTAGAGCACCATCATGTTTTCTTATTATTGTGAGATATGTCTTTGACAAGAGAGCAGCCTATTTTTGCCTGCTATTTATAACTCCTTTATTTTTCTTAGAAATTTTGCAGAAAAATGCCGCTTGAAGCATGCTGATCCATTCTCTACTCACTATCTGGTCAAAAAGATCCAAAACTTCCTAAAATGCGTTAAGTCCAACACTACGTACGCTGCCTTTTGTTCCTTATGTTAAATAGAAGTGTTGTTTTGAAAAGTGACACAGCCTTCTCAACTCAGTTTCCCCTGTTCCCTTCTCTCCTCCCTACTTCTATATCGCTTTCCCTGCCCCACTTTTTTCCTTATCTTGGGGATTTAGTTGGCTTCTTTTTGGTGAGACATGTTTTCAAGAAGTGAAACTTCTTGAAAACATTCCTGTCTTTTTTTCAGCTGTGTTTGTCATGAATTATTTCAATAATTCAACTGTCTAGGGAAATTTACAAAATTGAAAGGGATGTTGTAGAGGGAGGGTCCACTCCCACACTTTTTGGTGTTATGGTATGGTCTCAGTCTATCTATCCACCCACCCACCCACCTACAACCTACATGTAACCTCAACAAAACAACCTATGACCTGCTCACCATATGCGTCGCCCATAGCTCCGTGGTTCTAGCATCTTACTTGTATCTGGAAGGTTGTGGGTATGATTCCTGCTAAGGGATCGGATTATCAGCATTTCTTTGTTGTACCTAACATTAATATTTTATTTCTAGCAATCATTCATCCACGTGCTATTTTCTCTAATTTATTCATGTTTCTGTAAATTGACTGTCTGCCATTCCTGGTAAGAATTGCTAGTGAAGTCAATCAACAACGATAAACTATTAGAAAAACTGTTTGGAATTGACGAAAAATTCTTGTTAACAGATGCTGTATGCCTTGAGGAGTGCCAGAAACAGCTGCGATCACTTTATGAAACCAGTAGCAAAGTCAAAATCATTCCATGGGACCAGAATGCTGCTGTTGATATTGATGAGATCTACACAGACTTGTCTTGGGTCAAGGATCACAGGAGACCCAGTGGAGTAACACAAGAAAAACTTAACCACTACACTGAGATTTTTGGCAGTAGAGGTTCTCTTCCTGCGCTAAAGCGAATTTTGGTTTATGGACAGCCAGGTAAGTGAGTCAATTTAGTAATAATTGTCTTATGTAACTAGAGTGTAAGTACGTGCCGACGACAAGCAGGAACACAGGAACTATTCGTTTACTGGCATAATACATCTACACACCTGTTAGCGAATGCAATGGTGCAGTTTTCTTGAGTGTTTTGCTGACATGTACATTCCAAGTGGGGTAATTTTTTTCCATGCTGGCAAACCCAATGGAAAGTCTGTTCCTGTGTCTGTCTGTTGTCTGTTGTCTGTTGTCTGTTGTCTGTTCCTGTGAAAAATAAATTAATAGTTTAAGCAAAGTTCTTTTAGAACAATACATACACTGTAGGATTCAATTAATGCCGTAATAATGGCAATTTCAGTTAAAATTATCTGAAATTTAAGTTCATTAAATGTATGGTAAAAGGATAAAACTTCCAATCATAAAATTGCACCACAACCTTCACAGCAGACTAATGAGTAGCAGTTTGGCCCAGTTGTTTGAAGGCGAATCGCCCGCGCTAACATACATACATACATACTTTATTTGAACAGCTCCCTGTCTAGGGCTCTTCCGCCGTCAATACTAACAACTAATTACATGAATATATCCTAATGCTAAAAACTAAAAGTTACAAATTTAACAAATATTTACAGACTTTAGCCTTAAACTTTTTAAGATCGGAAGTTTGCTTAATCTCGTTTGGGAGGTTGTTATACAACTTTGCACCCCGAAAAGCAAATGATCGTTGCGCGCTAACCTGGGGATAAAGCACTTTCTCAGATAATTTTCTCTATTCTTTTTAGAGTATCTAATCATCAAATTGCAGACAAAAGGAATTAAACTCAATTTGCTTTTGAAGCTTTCATATCTGAATTCAAATTTCGCACTAACCTAGATAACCCAGTTTTGAACAACCATGCAGGCCCTAAATAGTCTGTGTATTTCACACTTTTGTGAAGGATTTATTTCCATTGTCTTTATCATGAATAATTTTGAATACGTAAATGAGATACATTATCGATGAATGTAACTCTGGTCTGTAATCAAAGCTAAGAATTCCAAAATACCCCCTTAGAGACAGAGAAACATCTTTTTGGAATAACCTTAAAGGCAAAGGCTACTCTAGTGTTGTTCACTCTGCATATGGCATAAAAAGTTTAGACATAATTCCGTAAAAAAATAAAATAAAATAAAATAAATTCTCTTAGACGGCGAGCGGTCGTCCTTTTTACTGCTCGTAGTTTTATGAAAATTATAAATTCACATTTCAATATTTTAGATTCCACTCCACGTGTCGCCCCATATAAGGGAATCCAAGACAGTCTTGGATTCTGGATTGCATATCGTAGATTCCGGGTTCCAATTACTGGATTCCAGATCTCTTTCATTGGAACTTCTGGAACTTGGATTCCGGATTCCGGATTCCAATTGTTAGCGGGATTCCGGATTCCTACAGCTTCATTCCGGATTCCAAGGCCCAGGATTCCGGATTCTACATAAAATTTTTTCCCAGATCCTGGAATCCGAATTCACTTATATGGAACGACACGTGACTTCACATGATTCTGCTGAAGACGTATTGATAGTTTGTTCATATATGTCACCTAGGTATCGGCAAGACTGTTTTCACGAAGAAAGCAACTTTTGACTGGTCCCAGCAGAGATATTCAGAAACATTAGGGGAATTTGATCTTGTCCTTCTGGTGAGATTACGTCACGTTAGTAATCTCCAAGATGTTCCGTCAATTCTGAGGGCTTCTGAAGTGCTGGATAGTAATGGTGCAATTTCCGTAAACAACATGTATGATTACGTTTGTCGCCATCAAGAAAATGTCTTGCTTATCTTGGACGGCTACGATGAGTATGTTTACAGTTCAAAAAACGAGTCGCCTGTCTTCAAAATCTGGAAAAAAAGCCAATTAAGGGATTGTTGTGTTGTAATTACTTCAAGGGAAATGAAAGCTGAGACGTTGAGAAATTTTAGTGATGCTCAATTTAAAATTGACGGCTTTAATGATCAGCGCCAAGAAGAGTTCGCTCGTAGATTTTTGAAAGATGATGAAGATGTTGGAGCTTTTTTGGAATACTTGGAGGAGCACGACCTAAGAGAACTAGCACAAATTCCCCTTTTAATGTTAATGTTGTGCTTACTCTGGACAAAAACAAAACGCGAAGAACTACCAAAAGAACGCGCAGACATCTTCGCCCAGTTTGTTAAGACTTTGTTTGATCACTTGCGTGAAAAACACTCTGCTGAATCAGTGGTTGTTAAAGATTACTCAGATGAATTATACGCATTAGGACGCTTGGCCTTTGAAGCCCTTTTACAAGGACAACTTTATTTCCCTGTTAATCAGTTACCTAGCTACATTTTGATCGAGAGGCTGATTGAAGTCGGCCTTTTTCAGGTTTTAAATGTGGCGAGTTTGAATCCTGAAAAAGGCGTGTACTTTATTCACAAATCCGTACAAGAATACCTTGCTGGGAAATTCCTGAAAGAAGAGCTGACATCTAAAAAGGCTGAAAGTACAAGTTCCCTTTTAAAGTTGGACTCAGTTAAAAAGATCGAAAAGATGTGCGAGGTTTTAAAATTTGCTGCTCAGTTGTCAGGAGAAGCTGCGCGCGAGATTGTGATTCACATTGGAATGAAGAGCGAACGGACAGAGTTCAGATTCGACAACGAAACACCGTCAAAGGAGGACTTGTCAGGGGAACAAACAGATTTTATTAATCTTTGTAATCAGTTATTTTTCTCCTGCTCAGCTGAGACAAGAAAAAACCTCTTTCCTACATTTCTTTCTTCCTTAGGAGGAATTCTTGTAATTAGTGCAGAGCAGCTAAATGTTATCGTACGTGAAAAATTAGTTCAAACTGCCGAAACACCCAACTACGTTTTTTTCAATAAACACAATTATAGAATTTCTACAGAGCACGAATTAGAAATTTATGGTAATTTAGAAATGTTATCACAGCAATTAAACGCAGTTATTGTCAGCTGTGGAGGAGAAAAGAAAGCATCAGAATTCTTAAGCAACTCAACATGTCGTAGCATTGATGAATTTTTTTTAAAGAAAGAAGAAAACAACACTCACCTTTATTTAGCTCAAATTTTAAAAAATACGTTTAGCGACATTCCTTTTCTTCCTTCTATAACTAAGGCGCTTATTAGTAAAAAAGACACAACAAAGAAGACAAAAGTGAATGCTGATAAGTCAAGTGAAGAGAGCAGCAGCAGCTATTCAAAGCGCCATAGTCTCTCCAGGGTTCGGGAGATTGATGCTTGGTATGTGGACAGGTCAGATGTGGAACTCCTGAGTGGGATGATGGCGTTTATCACCGCTCCACACGGGATAGTGATTTATGGTCAGAAAGGTGAAGTGTACGATGCTGAGGTAACAGGGTCTCTGATAAGGAGCATGCAACCAACTCACAAACTGAAGATATTAGTACTCCATGGTATCAATGTAACATCATCACCTGCTGTGGAGTTCATCAAGAATTTATTTAAACAAGCTCCATACTTGGAGGTGCTCAGCTTGTCAGTCAATCCTCTTCTGGGTGAAGGAGTCAGCAGCGTAATTCAACTTCTGAGCTGCGCTCCTCATCTGGACACACTGGGACTTATCAAGGTGAAGATGACTCCACAGCAGGTGAGGGATCTGACAGCAGCAGTACAGCAACACGGCAACATCACTAATCTGCTGTCATCCTACCACGTAAGATATCCAATTTTATCGCACTTTGTTTCTTTATTCTTTTTTTACAGTTTTTTTTCTACTCAGCTCCTGCCTTTCGCCATTTTCCTTTTTTTGTCATTTTTATACTCAACAAAACACAAGATTTAAGCTTACTATTGAAAACAAATTGCAGGCTTTAGCAGATTCAAAGTCATCGTTTCAAATTCATTCTTTTCAATCGATTAAACTAAGTCGAAAAAATGTTTAAACCGAGAACAAGTAAATTAATCTGAAGGTGTCTTCCCTGTGCAAAATAATGGATCAGCGATTTCTCTGCGAAGTCTGCTTCGGCAACTCGATATGAGCTCACTTAACAAACTTCTGAATGATATATGTATTAACACAAAAATTCCATAGCATTAACTTATAAATCAATTTTAATTCCTTACTTTTCATGAAATGGTGAATTACAAGCATTAAGTCAAAATATGTTCTGTTCATGTTCAATTCACAGGGGCACCCAACGACAGTAAAATATTTGTTCGGAGAAGCAAAAATTGCCTAGAACTTTCTATAACATGAAGACAGCTAGAAAGTTCTAGAGAACTGTTCCATTCATGTAAAATTTTTGAACCTTATTTATTAAGTTCCCTATGATTTTTAACTTTCTCATTTTACTCCCCAATTTGGGCTATTTTTCTTAGAAAAAAGGAAACCTGAAATTTTCGGATTCAAAAATGTGATGGAGAGAAAATTTTCGGGAAAATAAGACTCGAGGCCTTGAAATTTCGAAAAGGTGCAAGTTCCCCTAGGATAACCGAACAGACACAAAGTTTACAGCGTCGCTTAGAATGCTTTTCTAGAGATCTAAAAGTACTAGCTCTGGATAGCCTCAAAAGTGTTTTCATTACATTTAGGGGGAAAACTTCGTTGGGTGCCCCTGAATTCAAGCAAACAATTTGCAAAAATTAAGAGGAAAAAGTTTCTCCACTCACAATTTCACTTTTATAGCTAAGGTTTTCCTAAAATCAGCCAACTCAAGTAAAGTTTCTTTGAGATTCCAGAAAACGAAGAAGTCCTTTCAGAGCTGTTCTTTTGTTTGAATGTCCCTTGCGTTTCGGTAAATACTTGTCCTCCCGTAAGGGCCAATCGACATATTCACTTTTCCCTCGCTGGTCGCCAACTGGACGTATAGGTCAGACAACCACCGCCCCCCCCCCTCCCCTTCTTAACGTTCACTTGAAATGTTGCCCCAAACGTCACTGTATTCAAGAAAGAATACCGGCTGACATGCACGTGCGTGAAGATGTCGACATTGACACAATTTACTGCTTTTAAAACGTGGTAAAAACTTCATTCTTTGAATAAAGCTTTCTCTTACCTGTTCTCTCTCAACATCTGCATAACTGCTTTTTCCTGTCGATTCTTTTGATTTCCTGAGCTAGAATCAGTTTACCCCTGGGGTTATTTTTATCCTTTAATTGCTTACCGCTTAAAGAAAGGTTTAGACTACACTTTCGATCTTTTAAACGATACTTTAAAAATTGAATGTTGTTAGTGTTATTTTGTGATTTGTTGTAGGATTTGATAGGGAACCCCAAGCCTGAACGCGAATGGCCATCTGAAGAAGACTGGAAGAGTTGGTATCCCAGTCTCTTTTCTCACTCATCAAACGAATCACAGCCGCAAAAACAATAGGTTGGTCATCAACTTTGCTAAAGAAAACGGAGTATAATATTTCCTGAGTTTGGTTATTTCTTGAAGAAAAAAAAAACTGAAAAAAAAGCATACCGTTTAAAAGTATGTTTTTTTTTCAGCTTTTCAGGAGGTCACTTAGCTTAAACCCTGGGCAAACGGGAAATGTGTTTTGTATCAAAGTAGTTTCTGGCGGTTGTTTTTTTTTTTCCTTAAATTAATTTGTCACGATTTCATAAAAACTGAGTCAAACCAAAACAGTGGAGTTGAATGTAAGTCTTACTGATAGTAATAAGTTGTTTCTGTTGTCTTAGGTTCCCTAGCTCACTTCTTTTAAAATCTTTCAGTCATACCAAAACGGTTGTCTTACAACCATGGCATTTAATTGTGGACGTTACCGTCCGAACAATATTGCAACGGACTGCCATCTGTTCCATACGTTTTTTACCGCTCGGGAAGTCGATTTAATCGTTTTAAGTGCACCTTGAAAAAAATTGCTGATTTTCGTTCGTGAAGTTTATACGAGCCGTATTTTGGTAGAAAAATGGGGATCTTTGTGATGTTTACTGACTTGCAAGTTTCACCGTTATCGCTGTAGTAGAGCATTTTACGCAGTTTAAGAAAACATGGAGCTTGAAGCTTGGATCAAACCAGTCAAAAGTAGACGAGGTTCTGTCTTGGCATAGTCTTGTTCTCATTACTTACAGAAGAGTTTCTTTTTGCCAGCCTGTTCCTGGCGTTCAGAAAGTGGAAAGCGCCACTCTCTTCTATCTGAAAGCCTGGAACAGGCTCATCAACTTTTCTTTTCTCCATTCTTTTACCACTCGCACAGATTCTGGCAGAGACTCTCCCCCTCAGTATTTACGTCTCACCATTCCCCGCTGACGATCAAGACACCATGGGAAGAACATTTCCAGCGCCTCCTGATCCTTCTGGTAAGGTTTTTTTTGTCCCCTAGCCCCCCTCCCCCCTAGTTCCCTGCCTTCCCAATTATAGATGTAACAAAACCTATTGGCGATTAACGCCCTGAGCACTAATGAGAAGTTGCACATAAGTTCGTTGCGGTCAAAAGTCAGTTTTGGTTTGTGAGATTGCCTTCTTTTTAATAATTGCGGGTAGACGTGCGACAAGTTGCTGTTGTCACATTCTGTCCGTAATTTAAATGAAAGAAATCGGACTTCCTTGATTATGTTTATTCACTAGTCTGTTTATATAGACCAAAAAGGTATTCTACGTAGTACTACCCGGCATGAGCATTTGACAGACCAGGCCTTTCTACCATATACAGAAGCGAAAAGCATGTTAATAGTTAGAACAGTCACTGAGTGAGGGAGTTTAAAGGGAAAAGATCTTGTTTCGATGTAGACATTTTTTGGTGTTACCTAAAGTGAGCACCGTTTGCAATAATTATTTAAACTTACGTAGTAAAACAAGGGTTCATAACCTTAGAAAAAGGATAATTGTTCTGAAGGTCTATCAGTCTGAAACGATGTTTTTCTTTATACCATCATGGGTCGTTGGGTCCTTATTTCTTCCTTTAGCTGATCCAATGTTAGTAGGCCGTCCATTCCTTCTCGTAGGATGCTAATTTCTACCTTTTTTCGTCAACAGCTGATCCGATGTTAACAGAAGCGTCTATTCCTAAAGCCCATGGATCCAGCCACGGTCCGGTACCTCACGTTCAGTATTCACAGCATTTCTCCTCACCAGATATCCACACCCATCATCACAGTGTCAGGAGCCCATAACCCGGAGCATGCAACTCCCTTACTAGGCCTATGTCAAGGCGTTTTTACGGACAGGTTTAATTTTAGACGCATTTTAGGGCAATTTTTCCCGCGAAAATGGAATCTACGCCACGACTATAAACACATTCGAAGTATAAAATATCAAAAAGTAAAACGTAACGTCATCAAAAGGCAAAAATTATTATGTTTAGGTCTGTAGATTTTGCTGACTGGTTTATGAGACTTCACGCCAAAACCGTTCTAAAAATAAACTGGTCCGTGAAAACGCCGTGACACGAGTACATGGAAGTTGCTCGCTCCAGGTTATGGGCTCCTGACAGTGCCCCATCCACCATCTTTACACCTGGAGGCTCCTTGGCTACCAATCCGTATCTTATCAGTGGTCCTAGCCCTTCTACAGTCACACAGGACGAGCCCTTTGATGAGATAATGAGGCCGAACAAGAGCGATGGGCCGGATTCACATAGTTGCCCTTGTTTATTAGTTTGAAACAGTGTTAAGGATTATTGAGAACGACTTTATGGATCAGTTGTTGATAGGAATGTAAGAGTGTCAGAGCTCAAGGTCGTACCCTTATTTTCGTGGTCTGAAGTGTTTAGAGGACTTTGTTCAGTATTCATCTTCACTGGGATGCCTTTTGGATCAGACGCATCAGACTTGTTGAGGAGCGTTATGCACCTATCAATGTAAACCCCGTCGGGGGGGGGGGGGGAGTGCGGGCAAGGGGTGGGGATTTGACAAATTTTAAAATTTTTTGATCAAATTCCCCAGGGTGGGAAACGAAAGGTCAATCAAAAGTGTCAAAAAAGACCCCACCCCAGGGAAAAAAATCTAAACAAACAATACTATAATACTATATAAAACGAATAAAAGAACATTTCAAAAGTACGTTCTTACTACTTTTATTTAATGTTAACTTAAGCTCCATTAAGTTACTCGCAGTAATTAAGTATTTTCTCTCTCCACTAGCATTTCTTATTTTGAACAACAAAATCACTCCAGGAAGATTGACCGTGCTATTATAATATTAATGAAACGTAAACTGCTTTATTACATCTGTTCAACTTGTCGGAACAGGTCGGATCAGTGACTCGTAAAAAATCCTCTGACTTTCATGGTGGAATTCGATTTCAATCGAGTTTTAAAATCAGATGGGAACTTGAAGATACAAACTTTCTTAAAATAGACATTATCTGTTTAGACGACAGTTTAAAGTATCGGATTATGGCGATTAAAACAAATGAAAACTTCATACCTTTCTCCATCCTCGGAGACCCAGGGGCAGATAAAGGTAGCGAGGGAAAGTCTAAACGGGCGGAAAAATATATATGGAACGACGAAAAGTAAAGAACGGCGAGAAGAGCCCCTGGGGACAATGTCTTACCAGACCCTTTCCAAACGGTCGCCGCCGTTCTGGCTTCTGATTGGTGCCAGAAATCTTGTGTTTTTCTTGCACCAATCAGAAGCCAGAACGGCGGCGACCGTTTGGGACTGATATCGTAAGACATTGTCCCCAGGGGCTCTTCTCGCCGTTCTTTGCTTTTCTTCGCACCACATTTTTCCGCCCGTTTAGACTTTCCCTCGTCCCCACTATCTGCCCCTGGGTCTCCGAGGATGACCTTTCTCCAACAGCGTGACTTTCAGAAAGCCTCGAGGAACGGACATGGTAACTGCTTCTGAATTGATACCAGGAATACCAGGCTTCTGTCGGTCAAAGTCAAATGTCCCGACCCCGGGGTCGCTTTGCACGATCAAAAGCCCGACAGCGGGGATAGTCTCAGGCATCAAATCCCCACCCCTTTCCCGCACTCCCCCCCCCCTCCCCCACGGGATTTACATTGATAGGTGCATTATTCACCCTAGCTGGGCTCTAACAATGTAAGACACCTGAAAGACATTAACACCCGTAATGAGTTAAAAGAAAAAAATGCCATTGATTATTTGGAAGCAATTTGGGTCAGATTATTAACGAACAAAGATGAAAATATTAAAATAAAATTATTAACAAACAAAGATAAACGGGGTTGGTCGAGAGGGGTCTGTTTGACTGACATGTTTCACTTTAGCAGGAGGCGTATCAATTTGGTTTGACCAAATCTTAAAAAAAAAATGGTATTTTGTTATTCAAATGTTTTTAAAGCATAGCCCGAAAGCAAAATCCTAATGATGCTGATGGTTTCGATATCTGACAGCCAATTTCTTTCGGGCTATGCTTTAAGAACATTTGAGTAGTTATTTGAACTTTCTAGCCCTAGGAATTTCTTCAAGAGTATTTTGCTGTATTAACTACGGTATAAAAGTTTTGAACTGGCTTTTCTGCGAGATAAACCGTACGTTTTTCTTTATTTACTCCATAGGACATGTGGCCACAGACTGAGATTCAAGATTTGCCCCAGTCGGAACGCTTGTCCCTTAAACAGGTAACTAGGCCGGATAACGATCAATCCTTTCAAGGGCATTATTTGAAACAGTATTCCGAGTAGACCTTTTTCGTTAAAAGCTTGTCAATCAGGCTCTTGTTGATGGAGGAGTCAGCCAGCCTTGGTGTTTAGCAAAGTTACTATAACTTCACTCTTCTTCGGAGCCTCATTCTCATCAACGAAGGAATTTTGACCGGACATGTCGTTGATACGGGACCGTTCAATATTTTCACTCTGTTCACACGCAAATCTGAATGGCTAGGCGTCTGATTTTTGTGGTTCTGGGTGAATAGACCAATTCGGCTAACTCAATGTTGTACCTAATTCAAACCCTTTGGGAATAAAACGCTTTGTTTCAGGATTTTCCATATCATTAATGTGAATACCACATTGTATGCAAATACAGTACACAAATAATCTTAACCCAAGTCCTTAGTGGATGTATATTGTGCCTTCAAGACAGCGTCGACGTGTTTGTTTCTGGAGCATGCTTGAGCTACTTTTGGTCTAACAAGTCTAAAAGTTTTTAACGACTTTCGTGAAGTCTGAAAACTTTGCCTAAGGGTGTTTTGAAAGGAAATTTTGGTCGAGTACTATGTACTATTACAGTGTAGTTGTCACTAACATTTCATTTTGATTGAACTTTGGGTATATAACTAAACGACCATTTTAAGTCGTATAAGTAAGTGACGCTTCTGTCAGTCGATTGGTCAGTCCTCAACAGCTTACATATATAATCACTCGAACTACATGGCACTATTTACTCGTTTGCAGGAGTTGAATCTTCCCAGCTCGCCTTCCAGCGCGTACAATGAACAAGGTTCCTTACAAGGTTGGTTGTAAACAATAATTAAGAAAAAAGCGTAAATTTATAGCGGAGCTCTCGCGCGCGAAGCCCGCCATCGGAGCACCATGGGTAAGAAAATGAAGTAATCTATCCATCCGAGAAAATTTGGTAATCACGTGACCGTACACCAACCGCCCGCCCGAGAGACCGTCAGTCCGCACCACAGGCATACCAATGTAAAATATCTCAATCAACAGTTATGGCAACCCAAATGCAACTCGAGGTTATTTTGGTGGGAAATTGCATAGCCACCAGCGTCTTGAAAAGTAAATTAGTCAATAAAGACGAAAACGGAAAGCGAAAATTGTTTCTGTACCTGTGTTTGCTAAAGTCATTAAGCTTAGATAAATTGTCATGTCCACAGATTTGGAGTATAGAGCAAGAGAAAGACAGAGAAAAAGAGAAAGTGGGCGGCAGTCCAGCGAAGCTCAACGAGAAAAAGGGTGACAGGCATTTAGAGCGAGAGATAAAAAACCGAACGAGACATTTTTTTGTTGGAAGAACAACATAAAAATTTTGTAGCGACGACAAAATGAGAAATGCTAGCCGCCACCAATGCAAGGTGAAAATGAGCGGCAGTGAAAAAAAGTGAACGGAAACACGTACGACATTTCCTCCATAAAACGTGTAACTAAGAAGTTTCTGGAAGTTTCACGTTGTAGTGTGCAAAACAACGGCAAAGAAATGTACATAAATTAAAAAATGTGCTGCTTGTGCAAAGTTGCTTTTGCTAATTAGGGCTATTGTTGTTTTTCACCGTTTTCCGGCGTTGCATGCCTTCGCCGCTTAGCATTACACGATTTTATATTTTGTTTGAACAAACTATAAATATTATCGAGAGCTTCGCTTTTAGCCCTGGCTAAATCTATTTAGTATATACTAAAACAGTGGATAGTGTTTTTCGCGCGCTCTGATTGGCGACTCAATCAGTGAATATCAGGGCGGATAAAGGTTGGGCGGTGAAACGAGCGTGTCCGAGCAAAAAGGTGTGATGCAGTGGACTGGGACTCTGCTTAGAAATGTCGCTTGTTTTCGACTTCGGTCAGGGCTTGCGATGTGGTTTGTACATTAGACACTGCCGCTGTCACTGAATTTAGCGGCTTGATTTGTTTTCTTGTACTTCTTCCTCGTTCCTTTGTGCTGGTACGCTGTCTCCGAGAGGCAAATGTTGCTATTTTTTGCGGGAGGTTTAGTTGCAGTAGACAAACATCGCTTTCAAAGGGTTTCTTTTATTACTTCCATGACTCTACCACTGAATTATATTTTCGTTCTGCTACTCGCCAATGTCGATGTTATTCCAAAACAAAAACATCTAAGTACTGTCTAAAACACGAAGGAAAATCTCATCCATGTCACCCATGGCAAAACTAAAAGACAGCAGATCGTGTTTTATAACTAGATGACGTGTATTTTATAAATGCGTGCAGCTCGTGCAAGGTGAAATTATGCTAATTTCAATCACCATCATCCTTCTTTTTAATTTTGAAAAAAAAAACCATCTCATACGTCTTTCTGTTTCTTCGAAACTTCAAAATTAGTTTTCCCTCAGTTTTTACTGTTTACCTTGTTTTGTTTTAGAGAGAAAAACGGAGAAAAAACCTTACAACTGACCTCAATAAATTTTGTTTACATGCGGTTGCCGGATTTGCAACGCATTGCGCGAATCGCCATGGCGCGTTGCACCCGAGAAGCAAAGTTTGAAGAAATATAACGCCACTATATCAATATATATCAATCTAATTTTTTGTTATGTTATACAAAATTTATCCCCCTTTAACATATGTAAAAATTGAGGTTAAGAAGTGTTAAGCTTTTGCAAACGAAACGGCGAAAGACGATTAGGTGATATTTAGTGGAAGGAGGAGGTATTCAACACTTTCAAATTAAACTCAAATTTTGGTATTATACGACCAACAAGTTTGACTTAAAGACATACAGACACAAACATATGAAACTGTTTATTGATATTGTTATGAAACGAATTTATCTATTTAACACTGTAGCCTGAAATTACAGAAAGAAAATAGGATTTCCGGTTTGCAAAAAGGAAGATTTCGCCGGCCTTCAAGCGCACCGGAAGCGCGGAAAGAGCGCTCGTGCCAGTCCTACTCCGCATCACACATTAAATGAAGAGCGGAGCGCTCGTTTCACCGCCCAACCTTTATCCGCCCTGGTGAATATCCTGCACTATTCACTGATTCACCTCCAGTTCCTCCGAGCGAGCGATGCCGCTACTCGCGTAGGTTGAGAGCAAAATGCCTTTCCGGTTTGCTGCCGTATCAAACTAAGAAATTTCACAACTAATCAAGCAAGCTATTTCCGAAATACATGAAGAAGTTGACGAAGTTCGGTTTGGAAGTTTTAACAGGTAGCTTTTTGTCTTTTAGACTTGAATTTATCGATAAAACCGGTGAAAAAGTTTTTTGTTTACAAATGCAAATTAAGCTTAAGTCTTGTATTACTTTATTTAGTTGACTTGTTCATAAATAAACTTAAAACTAAATTGAATAATCTTTTTTACAGAATTTTTTTAAATACAAAAAGAATTCACAACTCCTTTTAAAGAAACTTCCCCGCAAGAGCTAAACAAACGCCTTCAAAAGTTTTATTTGTCGCTAAGAAAAAGCGACGACCGCGGCCGTTCGGTCATCGCGCGCCAAAATTGTAATCGTTGGCAACAGTATTTCAGTTAAAAATCATCATTTTTCTGCTAAATTATCTCACTGTTTTAGTATATACTAAAACAATTATTCACCTCAGTGTCGGTGGCTAGTATTGGATATTTACCTCGCCGCTTCGCGGCCTCGATAAACATCCAACACTAGCCACCTCTACTTCGGTGAATAATTGTTATATATTGTACGATCTTACAGTATAACCAAGGCTTTCCATTCCGCTCACAATACGGACACTTTGCCGGCATGTCGCTTTGGTGTCCGTATTAACAGGGCTTCACTGTATGTCTGTTTGAATCTCAAAGAATTCTTAGAAACTGAGTCATTCAAAATTGATTTTATAATTACAGACGAATCCCTTGAAAGAAAACAGAAAGCAAGAAAAAAGCGGAAAGTGCAGGAGATGACTGAAGGTATACTAAAGGTCAATTAAATCCTTTTTATACAGTTGAACCTCTCTACAACGGCCACCTTGGTCGGACAGAACAAAGTGACCATTGACTGAAACAAGAGTGAGCGTATGGACTGTCCGCCAAAAAGAATGGCCGTTGTAGAGAGGTGGCCGTTAGTGGAGATTCGACTGTAGTTGATAACAGAAAGGAGAGACCTTACTTAGTTCTTTAGGGTCCATTTTGTTCCGACACCCTTTGACTAGAAAGACGAAAACTCATGTCGTTTTTCGCTATTTGTTGATATGAGGCTTAAATTATGTAGCGTTCTATTACTTTGGATACATCGTTAAACACTCGCTACTATTTCGGAATACAGTCGAGCCTCCACTAACGGCGACCTCTCTACAACAACCATTTTTCTTGGCGGACAGTCCATACATTCACTCTTGTTTCAACCTGTCTGCAACGGCCACCTCTCTACTATGGCCACTTTCTTCCGTCCCCAAGGTGGCCGTTAATTGTAGAGAGGTTCAACTGTACTTGGAGGCAACTCCCTCTTGTTGGAAAGTAGGAGAGACTGGCACTACTGAAAATCCCTCATAAAGCCCTCTACGATGATGTTTGGCCTGATTACTTACGCCTTAAATTCCATACTATCAGTGCCTATAACTTAAGATCTCTTGAAGCACCAAAGTTGGCTATTCCAACTGAAAGCGGCACTTTTCAGGACTCAGCAGCGAGATTATTTAATACGTTACCTGATGGGTTAAGGCAAGAGCCTGACTATAACAAGTTCGTTAGGTTAGCGAAGAAGCTCATCAGTCTCCGAAGGAGAAAGCGTGTGACTGATTTTTATTATTACTGTACATATTTTTTTATCAAAACTTTTGTATTTATTCTTAATTTATTGTATATATCATTTTTAATTTAAAATCGGCTTGATTTTTTGTTGCGTTCGACGAAACGCAACCCCTAATTTCTGTTGGGTGTTCTGTGCATTATTGGGTGTCCTCTGCAATAAAAAAGCGAGGTTTTTGAGATTGCATTTGTGTCGACACACATTTGCTTCGCTTTGAGGCGCTTGCTTACGTTTTCGTGTGTCCTTGGCGTTCATCTTTCAAACGTTTGCTGATGCTATTCTGCTATTCTGTCTTTGTAAAGCGTTCATCTTTTAAAAGTTTGCTGAATCTTCGTAAAGCGTACATATTTCAAGAGTTTACTGAAGGTCTTTTATTTATCTGTGTTTGCTGAATCTTCCAAAGCCTTCATTGTTCAAAAGTTTCGGCGGTTGTTGGTGCCACACAGTAAATCTACTGAGTTGTGTAGCTCGGCGGCCGTTGTGCCACAAAAAAAGCTACCGAGATGTGTAGCTCGGCGGCACCATTTCATCATGACTTGTGATATTTCCTGCACCGGACAAACGAGCATTTTAGGTCTATGTTATTTAGACGGCAAACTTATAAACAACCCACAGGAGCTCCACTCAAGTCATTGAAATCAACACATTCGACAAAATTACTGCAGCCGTTGAAACGAACCACACGATATCACTAGCCTTCACGACTTTTTATAATGATACACAATCCTTACGTTTAAAATATAATATACCATGATCAAACTGCTAGCGGTACGCCTAACAAGCACATCGAACGCACTCTCCTAAGCTCCGATTACTCCTAGTGTATACTGTGGTTGGGGCTTTAGTAGGTGAAGAGCCACCTCGTGGAAGTACTACTAATAAAATCGTTATTATTATTATTATTATTATTATTATTATTATTATTATTATCATAACTATAACAAAATTGTCAAATCTGATTGGCTATCAACTGCCCTGATTTCAGCCTTAATTGGACAGTTTAATCGGACAGTACGCTTCATGCCTAAGTAATTGGACAGTACGCGCCATCACGCGCGCGCTTAAATGGCTTTTTTTTCACTGCTAGCAAAACAAAATTTCGAATTTCTTGAGTTTTTATTTAAAAAATAGCCTATTATATCACAAATTTTGTTAAAGTTATGATTAATTGGTAACAGAACTTCGTGTCGTCCAATTCGGTCCGTAATCATACTCGTTATTAAACAAATCGGACTCCCGCTACGCGGTCGTCCGATTTTGTTAATCACTCGTATGATTACAGACCGAATTGGACTCCACTCAGTCCTGTTACCATTACTTATTATTGTTATTATTATTATTATTATTATTATTATTACTATTATTAAGTAATGAACTTCCTCGCGGTTTTTTTTTTCAATACTAGAAATTGCCGAGCCTCAGCGAAAGAAAAGGAAAAGGAAAAGTGGGAAGGCAGAACAAGGCACCGAAGCTGGTGAGCTATGTGCAGGCAGAACGTTTCAATTAAATCCATAGATTATGACAGAATGCTTATTTCTTTGTTCCGTGAAAATCGAAGGTCAGTTCGCTTAAAAACCTCTGAGATTGGACAGTAGGCGTAGTTGTAGAACCTTTTTATCAACGTTCGAATGAGTGAAAACCTGTGTCTTCATAGAACATTTGGACAATCAGCCAATCAAAATCACTACCCGGTTTTAGGGTAGTGACGTCACTGGACAGCATTAGCGGCTCGTTGATTCAGAAGTCTTTCTCAGGAGTTTGCGATCGACTCGACGAGACGAATGAAATTCAGGCTAACAGTGGTTACCATAGTATCATTGCACACTGTGGCAGCTATTTAGTTCTTAGAAAGCCATGAACACAAAATTTATTTCTTTCCGTTGTCGTCTTAGGCCCCGTAAATTCGAAAACGCTCTCCAAAGTGGATAAATTTGAAAACGCTGTTTATGCGTCTTCGTGTGGACGGCCGTAATGTATCGGTCAAATCGAAGCTTCAACATGCCCCCCCCCCCCCCCGGGCATACCCCGGGCATTTGACACCTTCCCCGTCCCGGGGAGGAGGGAATTTGATCATCAAAGTCTTCCAGGGGGTGGGGAATTTGAACTCCACCCTCGATTTCATGTAAAATCTTTCGCGTGGCGAGCTATCATGGGGGACGCGGTGTTCGAGGATTTTCGTGGAAAAGATTGTGCCTTTGTGGCCAATTGGTTACGAGGAAAGGGCTTAAACAAGCTTTGTGCCGTATTTGAAGTATTTAAATTTTAAAATTTTTGTTAGTGGATTCAGGCTTTGAATGTATGAATGTATTTTATTGTTGTGTTTACAATGAAGTACAATACCTATACCGGCGATTCAGTACAACAACATAAAATAAAATAAAATAAAACAAAACGGTCAACTACTTTGACCTACTGCAGGTATGTTAATTAATAAGGTGAGCAATGATGCATGTCAGTGAAATGGTCATGATGTAGTAATCTCAAAAGGTGGGATCTTTTTTAAATGAACGCTTTGTATGTTGCATGACGAAGAAAAGCTGAGCATTCAGTGACCTTGTAGCAGCGATTTCAGCCGCTTTGCACGAGACTTTTGTTCGTAGTAAATACGCTAGCAGTGTTCCTCAGTTTTTGTTATATTTATAAAGATTTTGTTCGACAACTGAAGGCGTTTCCGCCGTCCGTCTGTCATTTTTGTGCCCGTGAAATGTTCCCGGGGTGGGGGCATTTGATCACCTGAATGGACCCTAGTGTGGGGCATTTGAACGGCATTTTGGCCCGGGTAGGGGGGAATTTGAACAATAATTTTAAAAAAAGTCAAATGCCCGGGGGGGGGGGGGCATGTTGAAGCTTCGATTTGACCGATACATAAACGTATATTTTCGTAAACGATGTGAAAACGCTGACGTCAGATGTCAGCGCCAGTCTCTTTTATCGAGTGCGTTTCCAAGATGGCGTACAAACGAGTGTTGAGCTGTGCCATGCTTGCGCTTATTTCAAGCATAATTGCGAGCATTCAACTGAATCATGCAATAATCGATATACAGGAAAACTACAAAAGAAGAAGACTAAACCTCTCAAGATTGTTATCCACAACTACAAGCACTGTTACTCGAGTAAAACGACTTAGATGCAGACGTGAGAGCAAAGAGAGAAGATTCTGGACCAGACCAGGTCGTACAAGCGCCTGGTGGAACAACTTTGCCGATCAAGTGGTGATACCAGAAGAGTGGAAAGAGAACTTTCGGTGTATGACATCGTTTTATGCGTTTACGAGCGTTTTCGTGTGGACGGGTTAAAACGCTATGTAAACGATGATCGTTTTCGTGTGGACGGAGATAAAAATATGCGTTTACTAGCGTTTGCGTTTACAATCGTCTTCGTGTGGACGGGGCCTTATATATGTAGGCGGCGAAGAATCTACGAGGAAGGGAAAGACAAAAAAAAAGCGTAAAGAGGGTCGGGTAACAAAAGGTATGGTGAAAGTGATACGCTTCATGTAAACCAATGATGAATGTCGACAATTCCAAAACTAATGGCCCCTCGAAAGTGACGATTATTTTTTCAGAAAAAAAAATGAAAAATATTCTTCAACAGCAACAATTTATTGAAAGTTTAGCAGAGCGTTCAGGACCCATCCGGATTCCTTCATGTTTGCTGTTATTCACAGCCTCGGTTTGATGAGACACGTGCGACACGTCGTAGCGACAAATCGCTTGGAGTGTACTGGAGAATTTTTGTGAAAATCTTTGTCGCTGCAACAGAATTTTGTCGCCGCAAAAAGTCGCACAAATTCAGTCTGATTTTATTTTTTTCTGACTTGTTGCAGCGACAAAACTTTGTTGCGGAGACAAAGATTTTCACAAAAATTCTCCAGTACACTCGAAACGATTTGTCGCTGCGACGTGTTGCCTCACCGTGTTGCTGCAACTAGTCGCCCGACCTTTACACATGAAGTGATCTTTCGCCGTGATGTGTTGCTGCAAGTTGTCTCTTAGTGTGTAGCGACCTCAATGTCACTTGGGGTGATCCTAATTTTAGCTTTGTTTGTCTGCAGATGGTCCGGTTTTAACTGAAGCTCCTATAATTCCTATAGAGTACATTAATCCAGCCACGGTCTGGCACCCTTCGATGAATACCTCCCTCTTGATTCATGGTTTGTTGGGATCGCCAGGGAATTGTAACAGTGGTTCTGTTATGTTCTCAGTTAGGCCACCCTCCAGTAATCCTAGGGGTATTTTTCCCGTAAGGAGTGCCGGCCGGAACTGCCACTACGTGGATTGCAATCGGAAAGTACAATTCCTAGCGGGACGCATCTCTTTCTGGAATCGTCATTGCCTGGGATGAAGAATAAAAGTCCAGTTGTCTTAAAACTAGTACAAAATCCTGGCAATCCCTTCGTTGCATGAGCCTTGGATCTGACGCAAGTCCAAGCGACTAAACTACGGCGTACATAAACGTTTGAATGATTACAAATTCTTGTTATCACTGTAAATAACAATTTTTTTTTGACACGAAAAAGTACAAGTAATTATGCTGTGCGTTGTGACATCGAACACGTACTAAATGCAGGCAGTCCTTCGAATCAAACTGAAATAAGTCCGTGGGCGACAATATTACTCTGCGCATACTTGTTATGATGTAAGATTTGTACAAATAGGTGGTTTTCATGCAATCTCGGGAGACACAAATAACAATGGTGAAATGAACAAATGCTGGTGGACAAACAAAGCGAGCTAATGAGCGATCTTTTGTTTACCGTCCACCAGCATGGCGGCGATGACGTAGCGTGAAAACCACCTATTCTGATCTGTGTGTAGTGTAATCGATTTTTGTATATTTATTTCTGTAAATAATATTCAATTAAACTTATTGACACGAACAAAACTGTAATTCTGCCGTGCGATCTGTACTGTTATCGTCTTATTTTTTCCGCTTTTATAAAAACAACATTATCGTATTTAGTGCTTACTGCAGCGCAAGTTATATCAATACAGGGGGCATATACATTTATTACGCGCTCCACCACTATGGGTCAATAGTAGTAAAAAAGAGTTTTTTTCATGTTGACGTTGCCAGCTGCGTTTTTCGTATCTTTTCCAAGTACTAAGTACCCAAAAATCAACGACAAATATGAAAATCTTCTATCATTTTTGGAATTTAGCTTCTTATGACTAGTTATAGCTATCGCTAAGTGCCAACGAGCGGTAGGCAGTAAATAAATTCCAGCGGGCAAATGAATGCAAATGCTATTCGCGCATGATGCAAATGATCCACCCGACGATTGGTTGAAGACGGGATGAGCACGGGACTCACAAACACGCGCACAGCTCGTGGATTCTCTGATCTGTGTGATCGATCGTTCGCTCAAAAACAATGCATTCTCTGTCCTGCATTACGTCATAAATGTTGCCTTACATTATACACTAAAGGGTGTATTTGTTTGGGAAAATCCAAATCCGGATTTCCGAATCCAAAAACGGATCATGAATCCATAAAATCCTCACTCAGGGTGGATTCTTCGGATCAAATCCAAATCCAGATTTTTGAGATTCACAATTTTGGGAAGGTTTTTTAAAATGTATTTTTGATAAGCGGTTTTTCGGAAAAAGAGATGGTACGCAACAGATGCCTAACATGTATGACACTGAACCTATGTTGGTGACGTCTTATTAAAAAAGACTGTTCTTAAACTCTTACTTGTCATGTTTTTTGTACTTATGTAGTGTCTGCTTTACGCCGGTTTATGTTCCAAGTAATTAAAAAAAAGAACTCATCGGCTTCAGTTTTATGCCGGTGTCATTCTACGGTCGGCCTCGCCGCGTCAACTTACTTTATTTAGTCTAGTTTTCACTTATTCTGTTAGCCTTAATTTCGTTACCATCTGTACTGGTCCCGATGTTTCTTAGCTATTTTATGTAGCTTCTCGTTTACTGCTCGTCTTCATGTTATTAGGCTTTATTTTATTAGTTTTGCCTTATAACCCCAAAGGCGACACCATAGCATAGGTTGGGGTTGCACGGTCCCTATTTTTTCAACAGTTGGTTTTTTCGGGTTTACGTGTCCGGCTGAGGCGTGTTCTTAGAATTACTGTAACAGTGGAGTTTTTCACGTTAGTTAATAAAGTGTATCATGGGCCTGGCTGACCGACGCGCCCATGCCTCCTAGCGTTGTTTTGTTTGTTCGGTTGTGTAGTGGAAGCAAAATAGTCAGTTATCTGCTGCAGCTGCTGCCATTCTCGTTCCCAGAGCTTCGATCCTTTTGGTCAGCGTCGGGGATCGATCCCGACACTGACCAAAAGGATCGAAGCGCTGGAAACGAGAATGGTTATCTGCAAGCAAATAACCACAGGCCGCCCAACTCTGTGGGAGTTCGTTGGACTTTGAATTTTAGAAGTGAATGTATGAAAATAAACAAAATACGTCCTGTTTTTTTTTTGACAAAAAATGGGGATAAAAATGACTTACCTTGTGGTTTTGTTTTGTTTTTTTACTGTCTCTTCGCCTCTAGAGCCATTTGGAAGCCGTTTTGTCGACGTTTAAGATTTTGAGTTGTACTAACAATAAGAAAAATGGGAAGGCTGAGAATTCTGCAGCCGACCATTACAGCTCGAAGCTCCATAAACCCCATAAATATAGTCCAAACTCGCCAAAATTGCCGTCAAAGGATCTGTCGATAATTTGTCTTTCCCTTCTATTCTTCTGGAGTCTCGGCGGGTGAAACTAGAAATTAGAGCCGAGAAAACGGGATGCTCTCGCAGGCTAATAAATACTATGATAAGACTAGAGTAGATTTAACAGTGTGTTAGAATAATATTCCTATCCGAGTAAATAGAGTAGAGTACAAGAGAAGAGATTTATGTAAAAGAAGATAAAAGTCGAGGCAAGTCGAAATTACAGGAACTGGATCCACCAGTAGCAGGTGTGAGTTAAAGCTTTTTCATTTCAGTTGAGTGGAGCATGTAATATGGGGAGACGATTGATAACGGGAGATTGCAGTTGAGGCGAGTGGAAATATATGGATCATGAGGTCTCAGTAATACAACCAATGAGCAGAGTAATGTAGAGGAGAAAAGAGATGATTGACAATATAAGCCTATGGTAGGGTAAAGAAGAGTCGAGTTAACATTTAGCTAATTCCCATTCCAGAAAGTAGAGTAGGGTCTAGAGCAGATGAAAATAGAGGGGTGGTCAGATTATGTAATAAGATTAAAGTCAAGGCACGCAGAAGGGACTGAGTAAAGTTGAAGATTGCAGTTGAGGAGAGCGAAAAGGAATTGAATAGATACATGCAAGTCTGAATAATTCCATTTTCATTCCAGCAAAGTAGATGAGAAGAGAGATGATTATTGAAATAAATTATAATAATAGAACTGAGGCAACTGGAAATTACAGGTCGAAAAAAATTGAATTAAAGGTCTTGGTTCAACCTTTTTAAGGAAAATAAAATGTAGAGAGGAGAAGAAAGGAAAAGGAAAAAAAAAATCGTCTGATATCAGAAAGGAAAATGAGAAAGGCATTGAAGAAGAACACCACTACAAAAATCTTCTAGTTTTCGGCACACAATGTTAATGGGATCAACAGTCTTTCATGTGGCCAAACGTGTGCTCTCTATAAAACAAGTTTAGCCTTCTTTTGACATTTATTATGACTAGCATCCTTGAGATGCTGAGAAGCCTTCAGAAAAAAATGGACAACCTGAATTTAATTCCGCACGGGTGATAGAGATTAACTTGGCTTTAACTGTGTGCTGAACTTACTGACATACATGTAGTTTTCAAATTTACTTAGAAACCATTACAAGTTCCATGAAAAAATGAATTTCTTCATTGTTTAATAATAAAATCTCATGTGAGTTCATTTCTTATGAACAGTAACAATGATGAAAATGTTGATTCCCCTAAGCAACCTCAACTAAAAGATAACCATTTCAGTTGTTCCTTGAAGGAACTTCAGGCAATTCAGCTTATGCTGTTTCGTAACCAGTGGCGGATCCAGGGGAGGGGCCTGGGGCTGAGCCCCACCCCCTTGCCTATGTTTAGACCAAAATGAGGCATCAAGGGCCGAACAAAATTTTTTTTTGAGGCCGCCCCCACTTCTTATCTCAGAGTCTAGATGACCGGGCATCCCCTCACCCCTCCCCCCTTATCTGAAGGCCTGGATCCGCCACTGGTAACTCCTCAGTATCTTGCGCATTTAACTTGTGGGTGTCTTTCACCCATGAGCAGTGGACCTACAATCCTCCTTGAGAAATTGGGAAGATGAGGGACCAGCCTTTCCCTCTCCAATTCAATATTATTAATTTCTATAGTATAAAGTTTGGATGGCCTCTGCTTACAGGGTAATCTCTAAATCCACCTGTTACCCATTCCTAGAATATTATTTTGGGAGGTTAAAAAATACACAACCATTACATACATGTATACAAATGTATATTTCGATTTTATAATATTAATAGTTCAAGGTCCCTATCGAAACTGCATAGAAACATAAAGCAGCTTTGAAGGACCACAACAACAGTAGTTATGGATACTAGTTGTTTCAAAATCGGCAAGTTTATTACCTAAGGAGACACTACTTAGTGGCAGACATTTACAGATTAAGAAACTGAATTCCCCTTTACAAAATCAATCACTTTTCACCTGCTATTCACTGTACTCACACCCATAAAGCAGAGCCTCATTTTGAGCAAGCAATAGAAAGACTCTGCTGGCAGGGTGCTTCACTCACTAACAAGCTTGTAATTCATTTTGATCATGATGGCTGCATGATAATGCTTCTTTCAAAATCATACAGACTGTGTCTTCATGCCCTCAATGATCTGATTGAGAGCCACAAGAAGTGCAATGCAATCACTAGTTGCAAAACTCATAAAGTTACAGTGGCGAGTTTTGAAAGGCACATAAGCAGTGGAAGTGAAGCCATGCCATTATAAAAAAAAAACCCCTTCACTCCTCGTCTAAAATGTATGTTATGGTGAGACTATTTTGGTACTTTAACTTTGCTATCTTGGGATGAGAATCTGCGATGTTACCATTCAAATGAAACCTATACTATATGGCAGAACTTTTCTGTAGGACTCTTTTCATTTCTTAGGAATTTACAAGTAAAAATTTGAGTTTTTGTGTGAATTTTTTGGACCACTATTAAGAAGTGACGGGTTAAACACCCCCAATCTTGTTCTTAAACTTATAGCTCTTATTACTCTTCTACTTTTTGTTTATTTTCTAATCAAAAAAGTTCTATTTTACTCTTCATCGTCTGCTGGCTTGTTTTCATCTCTTGAGTGTTTTAGCTTCTCTGTTAGGATCCCTGATTTTTTCTTTATGTCTCCTTTTCTCCACAAAACTATTTCCTTTAAGAGACAATCGCAGATGGATGATGTTAATACTGTGTGTATGCCCTACTACATTGTAATTAAATACCTCTTTCATTGGCCCCTTATCTTAAACACCCTAGGCCACTAGAGGATTCCCTACCTATGTTATCTATATGCCACTTGTATTTATATTTAATTGTACCTGTAGACCTGTAGGCGAATGGAAGAAACTTAAAATTCAAATAAAAATAAATTAATTTTTCTGCATGACCAACTTTTCTTTATATCGATATCCATTCACTCCTGTAAAGCAGTAGCCTGCACCACAGAAAAAATCAAACTCTGGTTAAGTCTGTCTGCAAAACAGCACCAAAATCCTTGTTCTGGGGCCCTATCTGTGTACCAGGATTTGATTACTTGCCATGATTGGCCTGTCAAAAAACACATTGCCGATTTGCCAATCAGGATGAAAGTAAATTTGAAACACACTTCCGGTAATTTGTTGAGTCCGCTGGGGCCCAGAACAAGGATCTCGGCACTGCTTTGCAGACGTTGCTAACCGAGATAAAATTATGTCTGTGACACTGGCTAGTAATACAGTCATCCCCTCTATACATCTTTTCCACCAAAACAGGGTTCTTTTACGTCAAGAAAGCAGTGTTTGTACTGTACTGTGCGACACTGCATGCAACCATTCATTATTTATTTCATAAACCGGTTAACATGTTAACTGGAGATAAATGTACTGTTTGTGATTATGTACTGATAGAGAAATTAAATGCTACTTACAGGGTTTCTAACTACTAAGTAGGGAGAAAGAGATTCCAATATTTTTCAGGAATACAGGGTTCATACAAAAATTTACAACCATTTTTAAAGGACTTTTCAAGGGATGCATTCACTTTTCAAGGTTCACCTACCAGGAATGTAATATCACAGATTGTACAAAAACGCACATTCCCAGTCCATTCTAATAGGACAGCATGCAAAGAAAGTAGTGTCCGATAGCATGGGGCTAATGGATTTTGTTATAGGGCTAGTCAATTCTGTTTTTAACTTGTCCAATGCGCAAGTGATGTTTTTTGAGGAATTTGAATAACAGAGAACTGTGAAATCAATTCTGCTGGACAAAGAGTTTTTGGGGCTTGTTAAAATGACGTCTGGGCTAGTAAATGCTGCTTCAGCTTTTCCACATGGCAAGCTGTAAAAATGATTTCCTTTGCACCCTGTAGGACGTTTACGGGTTGAACTGCTTCCTTCACCAACTTCTCAACATTTTTCAGTTCACTTGATTAAATTGATCAATAGTTAATTCTTGCATAAAACAACAAATATAAGAGATAATACAAAAGAAAATGCAAGGACTTTTCAAGACTGTGTGAACCCTGGAATGCCACAGTAGAAAATATGCTCCAGTGCCAATAACTACACTAGAAGCTGGTTAATATGCTGAAAATGGAAATGGAAATGCCATAACAATTTATGTAACACAACGGACATGACAAATAAAGCCACAGCTTTATAGTGGAGGAGATTATTTAACAGTAATTTGCAGTCTGTCTTCTTTGAATTATTAATAATAAAAGTGGCATACCTGCTGCTTGAAGTATCTTCTTTCTTCTTCATCAACTAGCACAAGATTTAAGAAGTACCTCACAGAAAACTTTTTGTTGACATCTTTAAAAGTTGGTGTCAGTTCATAACCAGCAAGAAAAAGTCTGATAGGTATAGATTCTCCTAAAACAAAAAAGAATATACATAAAACAAAATTAATGTAGCTGCTAGAAAAGAAACACACTTCATTGCCAAATTGGGGCTAAAAAAACCCTAAAGTGACTTCTGCTAAACTGCTAGATTGTTGTTACTAGCTACTTCATATTTCGTGAAAACAGAGATAAATGTCTTTTTAGCATTGTACATGTAGGGCCATTTACATGTACCATGAGACCTGGGACTTCAAGTAGAGTCCACCCTTAGCTTTGATGAGCATATTACAAAACCTGTTTTGTCATGTTTACTGCAGTTGGTAGTTTATGTCGGATAAATAGGGTGAGACATCTTCTCAACACCAGGACATTGGAGAAGGTTCTAAATACGTTGGTATTTTGAAGATTATACTATTGTTCTACAGTATGGTCTAGCACATCAACTCTAGGAAAATTAATATCTCAAAGCTGCAAAAAATCCAGAATTATTTTGCAGCAAGAATTATAACTACAGCTGTGTAATAACATGTTTTCTTGACCATATAACACCACTTCTTCTGGAGTGAGGTAGGTCCTCATGCATTAAAATGTGTAAGATGCTGTCCCTGTAGGGCTTCGCATGTATGTGCAAGATGTAATGCTTGTTATCCTGGCGAAACCAGCCAACATTTTCTCCACACTAATACGCAAACACTAACTTTCAAACAGATTGTTTTAGACGTCTACAGAGTTCAGAGTTTTGTCGAACATCCTGCACACTGGACTCCTTCAAGATCTTTGACTCTGCAGCTACTAAGTACTGAGTTAAGCTTAAGGAATCCATGTAATAAAATGGGAGAAAACCGACCTCAACCGGCAGGTGAAACACATAAACCTGCCTCTCTCCCTTTAAGTCCCTTGATGTCACTAATTGAAACTTTGAAGTATGCAACAAACTTGGTAACACTGCCCACGAATTAAATTCAAGAGCAATTTCACAATAATTATGTAACACTGAAGATGACGCATACATGTACATGTACTATTGAAACACGTCTGGTAAATTAAAGAAAGTTGTTTTGATAATGCGGCTATTATTCTTAACCTTTTAATAAGAGATTAGTTTGAGCCTGTCCAGCTAAGGAAAGGGTGCAAATAAATTAGTTACCAAATCTCCATTTGTACTAAGTAACAGCACTACAGCATTAGGAAAATCTCAATTATAATTACTGTTGATCACAGCTACTGTAGGGTGTGAGGGGTTATGGGAAACCTGAGAAATGATTCAGGGGCAATACCTCTGACTGGTGCTCCATCCATGATTTCATATTTGGCAATTGTTTCATTTTCATTGTAGGTATTGGGTCCTAAAGAAAAAAAAAAAATGAATAAAAGAATGAGTTACTATGACCAATATTTGAATATGACAGTTTCATAAGTTTAAAACTTCTTTACATCGTCAAGCTGTTTGGAAATAAACCAGTATGTTATAGACATTCACTACTGAATGTTATCTAATAAATATTTATTGTAGTCACTATTGTATGATTTTTTTGTTACAGATCAAAATTAAATTAAGGTAAAATTTTTTTCACCTGGGTTGATTCTCAATTTCTCTTGTCTCGTAGCCCTAACTATTCATGAATTATGGCTAGGAGACAAAGGAAACAGAGAATCAACCTGGGTTAAAAGATTTTAACCTGAATTTAATTTTGACCTGTGACACATACACCAGTACTGTAGCTGAAGAACTACATACTGGTAACGATAATCACTCTGGGGAAAAGGGCTAATAACAAAGATGACGGAGCACGGCTGCTAAGATTCATACATTGAACATCAACAGAAGAGATGACTCCTGTAAACTTTTCATTTTCTGTTACCTAATGTACATTGTACAACTTGACTTCCAACCGCAGTATTAGCTATACTATTAAATTAAGCAAAAGTAACTAGATCATCATAATAACAATAAAAGATCTACCTGTGCCAGTTGTTTCCCTTTTGATAATTGCTAACTCCATGTGTTTTATCTTGATCCGCACAAGAAGAAAATAAATCTTACCCACAATTACATCCTTCAAGTGATATCTGGATAAAAATTCACTTAAATTAGAACTTAGATGGACAAGCATTATTGAAGTAAAAATATTGTTAATGATAAACATGTTAAAAATGGTTTGTAGAGAATCTGCTACGTATGTGTGAAAGTAAAGGGATGCATTAGAGTAAAACATTTTAACTTAAAGTTCAAGCAAAATTCAAGAACTACAAAAAAGGCTGCACCATCTGAAGTATTATTGCAAGCAAATGTTGATATGAAAACAAATCACTAATAATGAGCAAAAGGTATTTCAGAGACCTTTAAAAAATTGGCCAATATTCTGGAAGAGTAAACACCAAAGTCAGGCAATATCTTTAATTTCAGAAAATGCATGTACCAAGTACAACGTACCAGCATGTTTAGTGCCTTCATTGGTAGTACAGTGTACAGTGTTTGACAAGAACAATTAGTAAAAGCAATAGTGTCTTCATTGCAGCAAGCCAAACCAAGAAAATGATATAAATGTACAATGTAACAGCAATCACATGCCAGCTGCATAAACATCTGCTGTTACTTGATCTTACTTTGACTTGTTGTATTCAAATTCTATATGCAAACAATCTTCAATTCCAACTTCCATCTTGATGCTAAAAGAAACAACACCATAATTAATGATCTATATTACGATGATTTCATCCTACATGTATTGAATTGTATATTGCTATTTTTAATATCCACAATAATAATTATCTTACAACCCAGCACTTATGCCCAAGCATCAGAATAATCGAAATGAACAGAATCATCAGAATGGAAAACCTAAGCCATCGAAAAAGAACCTGAAAATATTCAAGCCTAAATGCTTCCGAGTTCTTTTTCAACCACTTACATATATGAAGATGAAATGATCAGTCACAAGAGTGGGACAAAGAAAAAATCCCCAACCGGATTCAAACCTACATGTATGACCTCCCAAGCACCGGGCGGGCGCTCTGTCCACTTTGAGCAACGGAGAACTCATATATTGGCTTAGAACCTTTCTTTTTGTTATATATTTTAATTAGTACCTGTTATTCATCTCAGGGAAGCTTGACAGAGTGTGGACTGCAAGATCTAACTCTTTAGAGATGTCACTGATTCGCCTGATGATGGAGACTCGCAGGAAATACCTTAAGACAGTGCAAAATCAAAGAATGACTATCAGTGAATAGGGGGTTACAAAATTCATTAATATCATTACAATAAGCAAAGATAGTATTTCAATATACATGAGGCAGCGTTTCATATACCATTTCAATGACCATTTCAACACATAGTGATAGAGCATATTTACAATTTTTCTACAACTTTAGCAGGGCTGTCACTCATATTGAAATTTAAATTGTAAATTAGAATATTTTCTAGTTGCCTGGTCAGCAATTACATAGGCAGGGACTTATACAATTAGGAAGTTCTTTTGGTTCCAAATTCCTTTAGTTCTTATAAGAGTAGACAGGGGCAGGGGCAGGGAAATCTCCCAACACTTATTGACCATCCTGTTTGATGTACTTCTAAATGTAGGATTTTGCTTCTCAAGCATTGCAGAAAGTACAAAAATGACAGGTGCAGATCTTGAATAATCCTGATTGACATCCTAAACAAGCACCAGAAGGACAAGCTTCTAAAGGGGGTCCAGTGACATGCTCCCATTCAGACAGGATATTTACTGACTGTCCAAACCATTTTCCAGATTTCAACTTGGAAAGTTTTGTTTTTTCCTAAAAACATATTTATTACAAAAAAATTCTGACCGATAAGTGTGAAACGGTGGAAACTGGTATAGATCCACACCTGAACGATCTAAGTAAGTTTGCAATAAAATGTTACATGTCCATTTCATGGCGTGTTCCATTATTGACTAAGTAATGTCTGATTGAACTTGTCTTGCTATGGTGCAACAAAAATAATAATTATTTCAAGGCAAGTTGCACAAACATTAGCAAGTGTTACATGCACTATAGCAGTGTCTCAAATGAGATGACATATAGTTACCTAGTAAAAGGGTACAAACTCACCTTAGCCTGACATTTGCTCCTGTGTAAGTTTCATAAGGCTTCTCCACATTGACAAACTCAAAATCATAATTTGTACTCTGTGTCAACTCTCCAGGGGGTGCCAAATCTCTTACTAATGATGTGAATTCATGATGATTACCACGGTCATAAAAAAGCTCTGAAAATAGAGAGAATAATGATTGCAGACTTTAAAAACACATTATATTTCAGACCAAATGTTTCTGAAATGTAGTTGTGACATCTTCCAAAGTCATTAAAATGGCAAAGGCCCATTCCTTTAAAGTCTTCACCTGGTAATTTTTTAGGCATAGCCATTTTATGCGCATAATGTTTGTATCAAAGATTCACTATTGAATGTCAGGTAATAAAATATTCTTAATATTTATTTTTTTACTATTAATAAAACAAAATACAGGTATATACTTCATTTTTGTTCTGGACCAAAACTCATTCCAAAACTGTGTAGATTTATAAAGCGCATCCCTGACCTAAAACCTTCCAGGACTTTCATCAAATTAATGAACCCACTATGACAAAGTGCCATTGAACATACAGCAGCCTCAATTAAAAAATCACACAATGTTGCATCAGTGTAACAAAATAACATACACACAATCTCTGCATACCTATCTGTCCGACAAACTCAATTTTAATTCCATGGTGTTCCAGTTTCTTTCCAGGAACTTTCAGCTTTACATTCACCTTTTCAATAAAAGAGAACAACAATATCACAAATTAAATAATTGTAATGAGAAGTATTCTACACTAAGCCTTAATTCATCAGTCTGGTTCAGAAATACAACATAGTATTATTTCACTGGGACAAAAGCATAATTTGTAGAAATCATATCAGACTGTCCAACCTTTTGGGTAAATAAAGAGGGTATGTAAAATCAAGATACTTTTTAACCACCAACAAATCACACAAGCGCTAAAGGCGTGAGCTGCTAGAGGGGTCTTGCTAAATCGATTGCCATACTTTTGCTTATTTTAGTACTTGATTTTATTGTAAATTTCATACATTTTTTATGATTTCTAGCTATTAGTTTCAGTTAAGACAGTAACTCTGTGAGTCTAGGTGTTCTTGTATAAGTATCATAAGAATTCATTTGAAAATATAAAAACAGATATCAAAATCAGGATTCTCAATACTACTAATTAATAGAACTCGGTACCTTCCCAGAAACAGTTTCTCCGTCGTAGAAAAGAAACAATTTCTCCTTCTTTCCGTCTTCATTCTTAACGTCCACTTGCTTACGAGTTGCCGAGTTTGCGAGCTCTACTTCTAGCTCGGCAGACTGACCAAATCCAAAGAAACTCTACAGAGAGAAAGAAGAAGTAGTAAGGTTTATCCTTCTGAGCAATGCTGATGCAAATTGGAGCTGTAATTGGCGGTACACACCATCTTGAAACTGCGACAACTACACCAGACACTATTTCCAAGATGGCCTTCTTCTCTCCAGCTAGCCTCGTTCTCAAGAGAGAAGCGCGTGATCCCAATCCAAGCCGACCGAGCGAGCCGGGGGTAGACTAAGGATAGTACTTTTCGGGAATTACTTTTCGGGTAGGTGTCAGGTTTTCAAAGCCTGGCTGAATAGGATTTTCATAGGTTTCAGACGTTTCGTACTTTTGTATATGTTTACCTACCGAAAACTAAAAACATTGCCTGTGTCTGTGTCGGCCTTTCAGGGAAATCTCTACTCTTAAAAACTGTGCAACACTGTACACACTGTGAAAGTTAAAGTTTCGTTGAACCTTATTCCTCCCTTGAATGTATTAGATCGCGCGGCGAAGCCATAAGCCAGAGCTTGTCATCGACCTCCATCGGAAATCGGTCAGCTCTGCAGGCTATTAAAGCACATTTGGATTTTTTTCCCACTGATTTTTCATTATTTCCATTTCTTTGCGAGTTATGGTAGGTCACGACGAGGTGGCCGAGTGGTTAAGGCGTTGGACTGCTAATCCAATGTGCTCTGCACGCGTGGGTTCGAATCCCATCCTCGTCGAAATTTTTAGCAAAATTTAAAACTGAGTCCAATGGTTCAAGAACTGAAAAATGACACATAACAGTACTCAGTCTCAATTCAAGGTCAAGAAAGGGTAAAGAAAGGAAGGATCCTCTCTTTAGAAACCCAAGTGGGGCGGGAGCAGGGGTTACCGATCTGTTTCTTTTTCATCTACAATCAATCAATCAATCAATCAATCATTTATTTATTTTAACACGTTACGTCAAAGAGCTAAAAAACTCGTTCAAAATACGAACGTGTATAATTAAAATCTATAATCATTACAGCTATATAATATTATTCAATTTTAAAAACAACTCAACAAATAAATACGAGGTGCTAAGGCTGCTAAGAACTTAGAAATATTTTGAGTGAATAATAAAACAATTACTGAATACAGCTTTTGTATGATATGAAGAATTGTTCAGATTTCGGAGGCTGTTATCCACATCGGCCTTCGGTCTCTCAGTCTTCATATCATTTTTCACACCGCCCACAGGCAGCCCAAGCTCAAAATGAGAGTTTAATCATTAATACATGTGGTTTCATTTGCGTAATTCTTAAAATGGCCGTGAATATAAAAGATTTGTATGGGAATTCAGGTAAAAGATTCAAGTAGATAAGTTGAAAGTTTTGCTGCTCTGCGTGAAAAGTTGTTTACCGGCCGCTGCACAAGATGGCGTTGGGCTCGGATAAGAAAAAAATCGATTGGCTTTTAAATGGTATTTCTACTGCTGATTTTCAAATTAACGTTACAGGGGCACCCAAGGTCAATTTTCGGAAAATATCTGTTCGGAAGACGATTTGAGATCTAGATTTTTCGGAACATTTGTTGTAGAATTTCTTGCTTGCCTGCCTCTCCTAGGATTTTCGAACATCTAAAAAATGGTATAATTGCCCATTTTTAACAGATTTTTACCCTAAAAAGGTCACCTAGAATTTTCGGGAGCCTTTTCTCTGGCTGAAATTTTCGAAAAGGTAAGTTTTGATCCCTATAATTTTCGGATCACTAGACTTTCAGCTAGGAAATCCGAACAGATGAAAAATTTGTAGGGGATAAAAATATGCCCATATCTACCGTTTAAATACTAAAATAAGTTTAACAATGCTATGTTTAAGTGGTTTTGAACTATATTCTCGTTGGGTGCCCCTGACGTTAGTTTGTTTCAGCTTGTCCAGTCTTTTATTTCGCTATCAAATTGCTTTTGTTAGTTGCTTTTTTTTTTGTTTTTATTCTTTCGCTTTTTTTATGTGTCGGTGTGTTCGATCTCGACGTGCATTTGTATTTTTAAAAAAATTGAATGTAAACAGCGTAAGCTCTCTAGATGAGTCAGGCTCTTTGAGCAAACGTTGACATAAATATTGTTTATAAACAAAACTGAGATAAAAAAACGTTAGAATTTTCAATAAGATACAGGTTACGTTATTTAGTTTACTTGAAAGCAAAGACAAGTAAAGTAAATAAGCTGTATTTTACCTGAATTGTCATACAAATCCTTTATATTCACGGCGATTTTAAGGATTACGCAATATGAAACCACATGTATGATGATTAAACTCTCTCGTACTGAGCTTGGGCTGCCTGTGCACCGCCATGGCGCGAAGGGTTGGTTTCTAAAGAGGGGATTGTGACCGATTGTGGGGTATGTGTGGTTCAGGGCGGAGCTGAAGAATTTTTGGCTCTAGATTTTTGCGAGTTTCCGTCACGGTGTTGCCTTGTTGATGAGAGAGACCACAGGACCGGGTTGTTCAAAGCAGGGTTAAGATAACCCTGGGTTAGTGCAAAATTTCAATTCAGAGTATGAAAGCTTAAAAAGCAAATTCAATATTATTGTTTTTGCCTACAATCTGATGATTGGATGCTCTCAAAAGGGTCGAGAAAATTATCTGGGAAAATGCTTTTGAACAAAAGACAAAGAATCCCAGGTTAAAATTTAACCCCGAGTCAGCGCTAATCGGCCTTCGAACAACTGGGTCCAGATTGCCAAGTTTTGACTGCTGTAATGATTGGCGGGAGTAAAATGATGAACCATGCACTTGTTCCGATGTATCTATGTAATTTTTTCAGTATATATCTCGAAGACTTTTACGGAAACGGTGGCCAAATATTCGCCTATGTACAACTTTTTACATAGCGTATATAGCTGATTCAACTAATTATTCTTGTTTCTGAAGTTACCATGTTCCATCGAAATGTAAGGTCCTAGACTAGGGGAGCTTAACATTAACAAATATGGATAAACGGGTATTCCGATAAGAAACTTCAGAAACTATGAGTGGTCATTTAAGTCGAGACATTTTTTACTCTTTATCATAGCCAGCATTCTGTATTCCAGGCATTCGGATTGCGAAGGGCGGGGCGAAGTCAGAGAGCGGTACACCTCTAGCTGTTTTTCCTGCTCACATCTCTTTGCGAAATCCCCACAATCTGAACGCGTATAACAGGGTTAAGGCTTCGTAACTTGCAATTTTTTTCCGGCGAGCAAACAAGTAGCGGCAAACTGAAAACGAAGGCGTGTGCGCATCGAACAAGCGGCGAAGCGTTTCTCGCTGTCCCCGCCCCTCGCCGATCGCTCGCACTCTTCCAGGGTTCGTCCCCTTTCTTGAACAAAAAATTTAAGGACTTTTCAAGGACACATTTCCCTTTTTTCACAGACTCCATTCAGTGCAAAAAAGAGCCTTGACTCTATGTCTTTTTTATTTCTTCCACAGCATGTGTAATTTTATCGCGAAGGTCTTTCTGTGTTTGCTCCTTTTTCTTTGGAGTTCTATTTTGCATCGAAATTCAAGGACTTTCCAGCACCGACTGCAATTTTCAAGGACTTTCAAGGTGCGTGCGAACCCTACTCTTCCCTACATTGCCCTTCCCCAACCAAACCACCAGTTAGGTAGTCTAATTTTTAGACTCTCTATGGTTACATTTTAGAGAGGGTCTTTCTCTAACAAGGTCACATTTAAAAACTGGATTGTTAAAGTAAATGGGCTGATAAGCAAACCAATTGTACCAATCTAAAATTGGCGATTGAACAAACCTGGACCTTTTGTACTAGCCTTACACAATAGAGACTTTTAGACGAGTACGACTACGAGAACGAGATTTCTCAATACTTTAAGTCATGTTACAGTAGGACGCGCGCGTGAATCAGAGTCGCTTTGGCGGGAAAAAGTGAGAGCTGTCGTCATTTCACTACGAGTTTTAGGGAGAATGTCGCAGTAGCGCAAAGAAGTACAAAAAGTAAAACGAAGCTTTCCGGGATTTTTTTTTTATCCCTTGTTGAAGGAGTTCCTACCCTGGGTACCAAAAGGTTTTTCTCGCGTGTGGTGAGAATCTTCGGTGCTGGCCGAAGGCCGACACATCTTCGGCCATAGGCCGAAGCCACGAGCGGGCCACTATAAAGACTTGACAGAAACCGGAAACCGCGCTAGAAAAGTCTCTGGCACCCAGGGTAAGGAGTTCCAGAAAGAAATACAAAATTGATTGCAGTGCCGAGCGGTGGAGGTAAATTTACCGTTTTTTCTTTGTGTTCCTTTAACTTTGCACCAGTACAAAAGTGACTTTTATTATGTTATATATTCATGCAGGCTGTGGTAATCGTTTTTGAAGAAAAAAGGAAGTTGAGGAAAGATTACGACTACTGCGTTTAATATTCCTAAAAAAGCCGAAGTTCCTTAAATGAGCAACGCATTGAAATTGAACAAGCATGGCGCTCTTTCAAGTAACGGTAACTACTAACTAGTCGTGTAGACCACAGCCTCTGTAAATGGGCTAGTTAGTTCTGTCACGGAGGAAATGGAAAATAGGACTAAAGTCCCGAAAAAGGCCACAAGGTTCTAATCACGAGAAAGTGTTCTTTCTAAGCTCTCTACGTACTCCAGGTGAATGTGTAGAAACCTTCTCGCTGATTCGGCCAATCTTTTAAGAATTCGATCAAAATCAACTCTTCGTCCTGTTTTAAGAAAGAGTTTGACCATTTTCCTAAGTGCTTGAATCGCTTGCGCGGTAACTTCGTTGTTTGACTTTTGCAAAGGCGCTCCTCGCAGAATAGAGATAAAGTTCGAGTCCAGAAGCTTGATAATCCATTGGTTCTCATCGAGCCAAGTTTTTAACTTTTCAAGTCCTTCAAAATTCAACTTGAGAGTTTTGAAGTGAGATTCGTTTCCTGTCTGGATGTATGCACTGAGAATGAGAAAAACACGCTGTTGTTAGTAATGAGCCGATCAAACTGACAAACAATACCAATCTCGTCCGCAAGGCTTCTCCCTTAAAAAAAAGGGGGGGGGGGGGGTTGAGGGTCACGTGTAGTACGTAAATATTGCTGAGAATCTAATTTTTGCAAACCGGCCGGTTTTGCGCTGACAGCAGGCAGTTAAAATAAAGCCGCCCCTCCCGTTTTAAATGGAAAATCCGTGAGAACGAGGACCCTAGCATCGTGCAACGCTTTGCTGCACTAAAATGTTGAAATGCAGGTTCACTTCATGGTAGTTACAACTGTGAATTGTGTCGCGGAACAACTGCGAAACAAGTAGCAAAAAAAAATTCCAAATGTAAAAGAGTTGTGTTACGCGAGGCAAATAACCACCCGGTAGATCTTCTTGAACGTGATAGAAGATTTATGTAAAGAATCGGAACGCTTTGAATGACTTAAAGCACCTGCTTTAAGTCACCAAACCTTGCCCAAAGTTATCTCAAATTTTATAGCACGCGTAGCTAGTATCAAGGTCAAGCGTTTAACGAAACTGTCAGTGGAAAGGTCTTAGTCATCTGCAAAAACAGAGTCAGAGAAAGAAAAAATAATTACCATATTGCTAAAAACCTATAATAAACATGTCAAACATTACCTATAGGATGGATGAGCTTTTACTACAGGACAATCTCGGAAAGTCTTCCTTACTTCAGTACCATTTTCATTCTGCCACCTCCACACACGTTTAACTCTTTCTAAGTATTCTTTCGCAACATCTAGAAATTCCTCAGCTTGAATGAATCGCTGGTGCGCCGTTGGCGAAAGTTTTTCATAAACCAGAAGAACACATTCAGGGATGTCTTTAGTAAGCTCTGCTATGTCGAGCCCCTGTTCAAGCTGCGTCGCAAACTCGATGTAACTTTCCAGTTGTTTTATACCACTCTTGTGAAGATAGCCTAGAAAATATATGAATAATTATTTTTATATGAGCTTCTTTGACAAGGGAGTTGATCAAAACATTGTCCAACTCTAAAGAATATGAAAGTATGTTGATACAAGAGCCATCCCATTTTGGCTATTTTTTGATAACAGTATTATTACAAAAAGAAAGAAAACAGACATCATCAATACCCATTGAATCATAAAAATTATATGAACACAGACAAAAGAAATTTGTTTTAGGCACTTCACAGAGGCATATTAGAGTTGTTCACGAGCGGTTCCAACTTACAACTCAAACTTTGAATTGGAGACTTACTGTGTTTTGAATATAAAGTGGTCACTTTTTAAGTAACCATATTAAAAATATGGGAGGTGGTTGCACATAAAGAATCGACTGGTCACCTGCAAAGTACACATTATTTAAACAGTTCTCTTTGTCCCAAGGATACTTAAGTTCATGTAATTTATGAGAAAGATGTCTGTTTTTTTTTATGGTTAGTGACAAAGGCGGCTCAGAAGAAAAAAAAATGACACCTAACTTTTTGCCTCTGGTGTCTGCATTAATCTTTGGTGATAGCCAGCGAGTAGCGAAAAAACGCATTTTTCACCAATTCCTTTTCTTTGGACTGGTTTTTAGAAAATTAGCATATGATTGGCTAAAAAATGAGTTTTGCAACCAAAGGGGCATATTTCGCACATGCACAAAGGTTTTTTTGCGAATGAGGGCTGGTTAGCTTTTTAGGGAAGGGACAAACTTAATGTTCAAAGAGTAATAGGAAAACCCAAAATTGGAAGTGGATTTTTCTCCAAAATGTTACTTTTTTGTGAGTGTAGCTCTGTTAGGATTGGTCAGAATATCGAAAACGAGGTACATGTATCAGTCAAAGGATCTATCTTTGCTTAAGTTGTTGCTTCACAACTTATTAGCTTAAACAGAAAGCTTAATGGGTCCAGGAAAGAAAATATGCATCGTTCATTCATATGGAACGAAAACGACCAAAGCAGTCATCAAAGGGTTAAAGAGATTTCACTGTATTAAATATAGAAAATAAATGTTGTATTACTACCTTCAATATAATCCTGCCCAATTTTGTGAGGACTCTGATAACTCAAAAACTCGCCAGACCCTTCCTTTTGCTTGGAAAGAATATTTTTCAGGCTTCGATGTTCATTCTGGAATTTATTAAATGCCCTTTTCCGTTGGTTCCTAGATGCCTTTGGAAATGTTTTGTGTATTTGTTTCTGACTTCGCATGCATCGTTTGAGAGCTACTTCATGGAATCTTTGCCTACTTTGGTGTTTACACAAAGCTGCTTCTAGTCCATCTGTCCAGCTGTAATATCGTTCCAGCCTGACGATTTCTCTGGACTTACTAGACTGTAGCTGATAATTAGTCAAGTCCTCTTCAGTGAGACCTTGAGACAAATAACAAAAAAAAAATAAATCAGTTAGGATATGGATAATACAACAACAAAGAGTGCACTGCTATAGCCCTCACTGAAAATGCAAGAGAAAACTTAATCATACATGTACATGAATTTTAAGGCCGTCATAACTTTAACTGAAATAATACTTTTAATTTCAGATACCTGTTTGGTTTTTTTATAAATGCATTAGACCATTAAAAAACAAAAAATAAAAATAAAAAGTCAATATTCTTAGGGATGTTGGGAGAAGACTTAAAGAGCTTGCAAATCACTAATCATTCCAAAATCTCTCATGGTATTCCTACCTATTGAAAGCAGCTCAACAAGCTAAACATGACCTATTTAATACTGATACTTTCTATGGCCCTCTTAGTGTTTCTACTGACTTGGCTGGACAGCATTTGCCAATAAAATTATTTTGAGCTTCAAAATCAGATTTGAGAGGCAGAGAAATAATATAAATCTTAACTCGAATCCTACCCCATGTTTTCTTTGTTCTCCCAGCTGGCAAGTTTCGAAATCCAGGGAGAGGTGGTTTAGTACTGAGAGCACTCCAATAATACAGCCAGTCAGGTAGGTATCCACTGAAGGTACTGTAGTCTGTGTCTTCAAGTATGATACGTGATTTATACAATAGCTGATACAAAATATAGAAGGATGGGAAGGAACCTTTGACTGTCAAATCAGCATCAAAATCAATCTAAAAAAATATTCAGGGAAAAGAACTCATTAACAGCTTATCTGTACTTTTGGAAACTCACAAAAAAATTTACATCAAAATGCATTATGTACAATGTATATCTTTTTTAGTTACAATGTATGAAGAGACAGGAATTTGAAGGATTTTTTGATTACTAAACTCATCACAAAAAGATATATGTTGTACTTCATTAGCATACATTACCATGCCAAAAAAAAAAGAAAAAAAAAATTACCTGAGATAAGAAATTAACTACAACATATATACTAAACTTTTTAAAATTATTATTTAAAATTGAAGGTACCTTTGACCAATTGAAGGTCATTACCATTAAAATATTGCCTTAGACCAGAAATCATAGTGAGGGAAAGAGGCAAAAACGAGGTAAAACAGCTTGTCAAGTGGTGGACTAGCAAGGGAGAAAGAGCGCCCTTTCCCCTCCCCAGACTCCTGCTCAACTTGCTTTGCTTGCCAATATTTTTGCCTCTTTGCCCCACTGCAGAGCCTGGTCCCAGGCTATAAAATAGTGAGTGCAGGCTCTGTGAAAGATGAAACAGGCTTTTATGATGAATGAAAGGAGGAAAACAAGAGTCTACAGAGAAAAGAGAGAGGGTGCAATAAAATATTGTTTCCATTCTGAAACAACGTAATTACTCAAAGTTAGGCCAGAGAAGCACAATCTCAGGGAATCCTAATATGTTTTGCCTACTAAGGGATTACAGCTTGTAATCTGACTATTAAGTAGAACTCGGAGGAAATGAAAGCTTAAGACTTCGGTAAGAATAATGGCTTTCTTAACATTTGAACTCAAATGAAGAAAGTGTGTTTAAAAAACTATCCTAGTCAACTAAATTATTTTATTAAATGCTGTAATTTTGTTCATCAAAATAAAGTACAGGAAACCAGCAAATGAGTTTAATATTGTAAAGGAAGTTTTCTGGTTTCACAGCCTAAATGGACAAACATTGTGCTTCTGATCTTCCCTATAAGCTACCTGCTCCTATTCTAAAAATTTTTCAGCAGTGATCATGACTTTCCTCTAAAAGGTACCTTAAATTCACGTACTTGGGTTTTGGGAATTAAATTATGGTTCAAGTTTATTTGTTTGCATCTCTAAGAGGAATAAAATATTCAAAAACATCAAATAAGCTGGCGCTGGCTATTTATATATTAGGTGATACATCAATAACAGTTCAGTTGAGTAACACATTGTGTACTTCATTTTTTGGCTTCATTATCCAAAATGCCCCTAAAAGGTCGAAACACATAAAGGGTAAAGCATCACATACAAGCCAAGTGGGCCATCAGACAGGAGCTTTTTTAATTTGGTTGCCATGGTGTGAAGTGATTCACCATTTATTTAGGTCCTATAGGCATTTCTATTTATTTTCCATACATTTTTCAAAATGAACCTTTATTATATTAATAAGCAATTACCTTAAGAAACAGAAAGTTATTATTACCTTGAGAAACAGAAATGTGAACAAAAAATGTATCATATGTTAAATTATGTATTGTATAAAAATAGTTCAATTCCCTCCATGGATGGGATGCTACTCCATCGTAGGTTTAACCCCAGCAGTAGGTTGAGGGCCATTTTGGGACGGGCCATTTTTAGAATGGGAGCAGGTAGGGAAGATCAAAAGCACAATGTTTGTCCATTTAGGCTGTGAAAATGTCTAAGGACACAATGCAAAGGCAAGGCTCGAACGTGACCCTCCTGATCCGAAGTTCAAGGTTGTAACTGCTCAGCACTGCCCCTCCTCCCACCCTCTTCACAGAAAAGGCAGTAACATGGCAACACTGCCGTATTATCCACAAACTTTGCTCTGTTAAAATACTGGTATGTCAGTGGGCATCCCATCCTACATGTATTTCTAGGGAGCCTTTCCTTGTCCCTGGAAACCACCTATAGTTCAACACTATACTAACATTCATTTAAGGCATGTGCCCTCTATACAAGGCTTGCTGCATAGGTTAAGCAAATCCTTGAGCCACTCATAAATTCATTATACATCGTAACATTCCACATCATGCGACCCATAAAATAAGTGGTCATCATCGGATCGAGGAGCTGGCCATAATAAAGGTGGGAAACCATATCAAGAAAGGATTATCTTTGATCTTTCATCTCGTACTATATCATGAATTACTTTTAAAACTATCTTCAGATATAAATAACATATACATTTTTTATAGGAAAAAGAATGTTTCAGATGGAACCACAAACAAAAGCAGGCATTTGCCAGCTGCATAAACTGGCAAAGAAAAAGTGTACCCGCTGTCTACAATCAAGCGAACTTAAAGATAAAGTGCTGGGCTTACTAATTTTTCTGAGAAGAACGGAATAAAATGAGTTGAACATCGAGGGAAAGCAAGAAAGGCACTGAAACTTCCTCGAGCATCGACTCACAGGAAACCGGAAAAGGGCTTACCTTGCAAAGATGTTTCCAGAGGGAATTACAATTCTGACATAAATCTCTCAGTCGACGATTGCATTCACTTACGTTCAGCAAAGACTTTGCTGGAAGATACGACAATATTATATAAAGAACCTCCGCGCTTAGGCTAGACAACAGATCTTTTGGAAAGTAATCACTGTAGAAGGATGCCATCTTGTGCCGAGCGAGTGTTTACTTTGAGAGCCTCGGTTTCGCGCCCATGCACGTCTCTGAAAGCAATAACCTTACTAGGGTACCCAAGGAAAGTACTTTTATAACTTTTAAAACAACAAATTTAGCTTTAAATACTGCAATAAGGCTATGAATTTGATTCCTAGCAATTAAATTAGCTTAGTGCTGCACTTTTTCCAGATGAAGCCAAAGTAAAAAAGTTTTTTAAACGAAATAGATAAATTTCCTTCCCTCCCCTCCCAGAAGAATTCGAAGAGCGCTCTACATCAACATGGCGTCCATTCTCGATCAGTACTTACAAGCATCGGCGGGGGAAAATTTAAATCCTTTCCTTGGACCAGATGTAACAGAACCGGTCAGTGTAACTCGTATCTTCCTTATTTTAAATCATGGAACACCACTTTCCCAATTTTTCTATTTCTACGCTATTGCTTGCTATCCCAATGTATCCCAACTGTCCCATAACTTTCATTTTGCAATTCGCATTCTCGACAGTACTGTAGGTGTTCTTTTAATATTGTGAAGAATAATTTAATAATAAGTTTTTCTTCTGTGAAACTGGTCAAAAATAAAACAGATCTTAACTGGATATGTCGACGTAAGAAGCGAGGACGAAGTGCCCATTTTCCGGCGCCAAAAAATCAACTTCAGGTAAACCGATAACCTACAACTAACAGGCCATTTCCGAGTTTCCAAACACTCTTACTTTCAAAACTAGGCTAAATGCACAGCTTTTCTTCCTAAAATTATTTGCATGAGAAAAAAGATGCATTTGCATATCAATGGATTCACAATTAGCCTCACTTTGAATCTAAGGCTTGGGCCAACTCAGAAATGGCCTTATGTAAAATTTTCATGTTGTATTTTGATAAGCCATATACAGTCTGTTACATTAAGAGACTGAGTCAAGTTTGAATCAAAAGAATGATATAAAGTGACTGCAGTATTATGGTCCAGTTAAAATTAGGGACAGGGGGTGTGGGTGGGGTGGTATGTATGTCTCCAGGCTGAATTTCAAACATAGTTGTTATTTTATTTGTGTTTTACAGGTAGGCTATGTCCCTGTCGGTATTTAACCCATCTTTATGTCATTTGTTTATCTAGTCTTCTGTTGCTGTTTAAAGGCCAAGTCACTTGTCGGGATTTAACCCTAGAAAAGAGCCTTTGACCTTCTGAATTCTTCTTCAGAAATTAAGGGTGGTTCATTGAGTGGATTCATGAAAAAATGGTCTATAGACTAGGTCCACAAAGGTGGTCCATAGACCAGAGATCCCTATTTTGAATGAATGAAGGAATGAATGAATGAATGAATGAATGAAGTTTATCTATCGTCGATGATGTGGGGAGTGCAGCTGGTTGCCCAGTCTCCCAAGCTAGGGGCTCATGTATAAAATTTTCGACTAAACACTCTTATTAATTTGATTTTTCCCTGAGAATTAAGTATTTATTATGAAGACACTTTGATACCATGCACATGTAGACTGCACCCCACCACTATATATCCACTCCCCATTCAAAGTTTTCGGAAATTGACCATGCATACATGTATATTAACATTTATTTTTTGCTTTATGTTTTTGAAAGAAATTAAATCAGGTGTTAGATTACACCAATGTTGGAGGTTAGGGCCATAATGTTATTATTAAGGATGATTACTTATATTCTTTGTTCACACACACAGGCCTCCAAGTAACATTGTAGATGTCGCAGTGAGTAACAACATAGTAGCCATAGCTCTGAACAACAATGAGTTAATGAGGCTAGATTTGTCCAACCCAAGCGAAATAGATCGTAAGTATACAGAGAGAATGTTGTTAACTGGATATAACTCTATTTCCTCTAATGAGTGTCTGTGCTCTGATAAGCAGCAGAGTTCAGAGTTCAAAGTAATGGCTGGTCAATGAGCAGTTTCTGGCCAGAATGGCAACTTAAGCGGCTAAAAACTTCACTTGTCAGGCATGTTGCCTGGTCATACTTGCTCTCATTCATGAACAAACAGCCAAATCCTCCCCTCTGTTTAAATCATTGATCATTTTGTTTCTCTATTGTTACGAAAAATTGTATTGCGTGACTAGTGAGACTTTCTAGAAGGTTCGCGAGAGTTCGTAGTTTGTTTATTTTAGGATCTTGTGTAAGTGTTTCTAAAAGCGGTATATTTTGTAATCTTTCTATAATTAGACTATTAATTTTAGAAAGTTCTAGAATGTTATTGTAAACCTATATAAGTAGGCCAGCCCGAGTTAAGTTTTAACTAGTTTTCACAAGCGAAGAGAGTTTGACGTCGGTCGTGTTTAGTCAAGTGTGACGAAGGCAGTGTTTATCCAAGTTGGCGGAGGCCGTGTAAGTTTATCAAGTTAATTGAAGTTGGCGGAGGCCGTGTAAGTTATCGAGTTACGTGCTGTTGTGGAGTTTTACTTCGTGGAAACTACGTTCATTCTTGGAATAAATCTTCTTGTTGCTGTTCCGACAACCCTGCGTTCAGTTTAGTTTGCAAGCTACCCGTCCTCTAAAAGATTACCCGCGTAACATCTATAAAAATACAATCACATTCACAAATAGAAAATTACACAAGGATTAGTCAACTTTTTTCCCAATATTTTGACCTGTCAGCAAAAATTTCTTTAGCCAGTCATCGTGTCCGGCCACCGTCCAAAAATAAAATTATTTTGAGCACTGGAGGTGCAGGGACCAAGCAGTTAACTCCTCAAACTTCAGATGTGGGTTCAAGCCCTGTCTTGTTGTTTCCTCAGACAAGAAACTATGCTCCATTTCTTTCAATATCTCTCCTTATGCCCAGTCAGGGTTCATACAGGTCATGGAAAACCTGGAAAGTCATAAAATTTAAGAATTTCATTTTTTAGGCTTTGAAAGTCATGGAATATAATTTTTGGTCCTGTTTCTGTATCATGTGTTTTTGTGAATTTTGCAAGATTTCGCAGATTTACCTGAATTTTGCAGCTCTGCGACTACACTAAAATCATATCAGAAGCCCTGCAAAAAGTATGATCCTTGCCAGTTGTAAAATTGGTTTGCAACATACTCTAAAGGGGAACTTTGTAATTCAGTGTTATTGGTATTACATCTGAATAATTATTTGAATTAGATCAGATCTGTGTACAGCTGTAGTCAGTAATTTTTGAACCTATGAACTGTCTATGTAACTAAGACAAGATGGGCCCATTACCATCTAATCTTGCCTCCTTGAGTGGCCAATTTGAACATAACCTGCGTCGCAGATGTAAATTTAACCTCAGTTAGCAACATCTGTGAAACAGCGCCGACGGCAATGTCTTTTGTAACAGGCCAATCATGGTACGTACTCAAATCCTGGTACACAGGTGAGGGACCAGAACAAGGATTTTGGCACTGTTTCACAGAACCAGTCATAGTACATGTATGTGTAATAAAAAACAGGTCTAAAGGAGCTACAAGTCAAAAAAAGGCTTTGTCTTTCACATCTCTCCTCCTAGGTGTTGACATTACCAAGAGAGTGGATGATTCAATTCATCGCATCTTTTTGGACCCCACTGCAAGGCATCTCATTGTCTGTATGAAATCTCAAGAATCTTTCTATCTAGCGAGAAATTCCAAAAAACCCAAACCATTGGCAAAGATGAAGGTATGGGATCAGTGATACCACCGGATAGTTATAAAAAGTTCATGTTTTATCAACTCTTAAAACATTTTGCAATACAACCAGCTTGCGAGTAGAGCCTCCTTTTGTCTTCTTGATCAAGAAGGAGGAAAGGAAGCTGTGCCTGAATTGCGTCAAACTGTCCCCAATGTTCCCCTTATCAGGCGATAACTGGTCAAATTTACTGCCTGAAGCAACACTTCTTACCGCCTGCAACCGCTTGAAGGTTTACTAAAATTAAAACATACGCAAGTTTGGTATCTGATCCAATTCTCACAAGGAAATTAATGAATAAAATTATTATGGAAAAGTACTAAAGTATGCACAGCTTTTCTTTTTATGGGCCACACATTTTGGAAAGAGAACATTGAAGACAGAGTAAAATTATTGGAATCAAACGTTTTATGTTATTATTTTAAGATAACAATGGCCAATTTGGGTAAAGTAGGTCTTAACAATTGACTATTTTCCAATTGCCCATAATACACTCTGTTTGCCCCCCAAATTTTGCATAACTTATTGTCTTAAAATGCTCTTGGGAAAATGCAATACTCCCAGGAGCATTTAAAAACAATGGTTTATGCAGAATTTGGGGGGCAAACAGAGTGTATTATGGGCAATTGGAAAATAGAGAATGAGGGAATGATGTTTCAGAGAACTTAGCTCCTAAATAATTTCCAAGCAAGGGTGGGCCATGTCCCTCCCTCCACTACTCCCTCCCCTCAAGGAAAGTGCTCAACAAAGATCTTACTCAATTCATGCAGTCTTTGTTGAGTACGCCAAAATGGAGCAAGCATAAGAAATACTCTGCTGGCAGGGTGCAAAACAATGTGAGCAAAACACTTGTTGGTAATAATTAATAGGCCTGTTGCAGTAGTTGGTCTTATGACCAACAACATAAAAACTTGCAAATAGAAAGAGCAAGAGTTAAAATTAGTGTCATAAGGCTAATTTTCAAGGGCCAGTGTATCTCAATGGAGAGATTGTCTGACCCCATCCATTTTCCTTTGTTTGTCATTATTTCAGTGACTAATTCCTGGGGATGATGCTATCCAGGGTTTGCTGATGCCTAATATACACCCTGTTTTTCCTTTAATTAATACAGGGACATCTTATCAATGCCATTGCATGGAATAAGGCTAAATTAACTGAGAGTTCTACCCAAACAATCCTTCTTGGGACTTCTAAAGGTTTGTTATAAATCAGATTGCAATCATGATTCAACCTTCTCCTCAGTACAGTCATGTACCATCTTTGTTTTCCAGAGGTGATAATAGTGCATAGAGGCTCTTAGATTCTGAATTCATTTAAAAATTAATGAATAATTTATAGCACAGTTCTAACAAAATAATAGAAACTTACGTCAACATTTTTAAAAACAATCTCACTTGGGCATACAGGCCCCATATGGTAATAGGGACCACTTTCTGTTATGTTTTAAATGGTGCAGTATCTTAATTATTAAACTATATAATAAATTTTCTTTTCAAAAGGCGTACACAAAATTTGACAGTTTTCTTGCTGTATGCAACTGTCTTACTTCCTGTATCTTATGCTAGTTGCCTCTAAACAGGCCTGTTGTCTTGGAAACCCTGAACAACATGTAAGGCAGAAGTATATAACCTCCAGGGTTATATTCTTCTGTGTAAGGTCATTTGTATATAACAAACAAACAAAACAAAACAAACAACAAAACTAATTGATCCTTAAGACTTACTTGACTACAATATTAATATTATTTGACCTTGTAATATTCTCAAGATACATGCTTGTTAATACACTTTTCACAGGCCTGATATTTCAGACAGAGATAGAACCAGAGGAAAAGTTTTTTCAGGGTGGTCTGGAAAAGTTTTGGAAACAGGTGGGATTTCTCAGCAGTAAATTCTTTCCACTTCGTAAAGTCAAGAAGTATAATGACTTGTATAATAACTGTTTTTATTTTTATTTTTTATTTTTCTCTTTGTGTCATTACAATGTAAAACAACTATTAAAATATTATAATGACATTAACCATGTAAGCTCAAATTAAAAACATTATAATTTATTTGTCATCTTTTCTAAACTAGGTTTCCAACTCTGTGAGTCCCTGTCCCTGTATGTTCTTTAACATAAAATGAATTACAATATGAATTTAATTCAGTTATGGCTGTAAGCAAACAAATTAACTTTGAATGTTAAGAAAACTAAGTACATGCTCAAGGAGTCAATTTAATTTATCCCAAATAAATAACTACTGCACAGTCAAGGTCAATAATACACCAGGGTCCGAAATTGCGCCTTCCTGGTCGCCAATGCGACTAAAAATGTAGTCCTGGCAACCAGAAGTTCAAAGCTGGTCGCCAGCTAGCGACTTGTAAAGCTGGTTGTTATTGTGGACTTTAACGTTCGGAGAAACTGATTAAGAATTGAAACCTCGAAGCTATTTGCAAACAGGTGTCTTCCTTTTTGTCCTGCTGATATTTTTTAATTAAAAGTGAAACGAATCTTCCTGTAATAATACCTCCACAACAGCTACGATCAATACGAGTTGAACGTTTCCGAGCCGCCATGTTGTTTTCAGCTGAAATACGGTAAGTATGTTACGTACTTTGTGGACTGGTACGAGTAATGTGGCACAGTCGTAATGTGGCACAGTCGTGGCCTGGTCGGCCTGGTATGACATGGCGGCTTGACTCGTGTTTACGTTTCTTGATAGTTATCGGAAGAAAATAGAGTTTTGACATGATCAGTGCAGTCATGGGCAGACAGCTTTCTGTTCCTACGTTCTAGGTCAGATAGCTTTATATCTCCAAAAAGTAATTTATGGAAAAAATAAGACTTCACTCGTACACGTATGGTTGCTTTCTGGTATTGGGAGCGAAAGTAGTGCAATTTTTGAGCATAAAAACGTCCATACCATGCATTTTTTATTCGTGTTTAAACTTTTATTGAAAAAAAGGGAGGGGGGATTTTTGGCGACCACAATTTGCCCTCTGGCGACCAAAAATTTATACTTGATTGCCAGTTGGCGCCAGTATTAAAAAGTTAATTTCGGACCCTGTACACCGTTAGAAAGAGTACTTAATCATAAATCTCGTGGAGTTCAAATTGTCATGAATCTCTGAACTGGTGCCCACACATTAATACCATTTCAAAGAAAATATCTGCTGGTCTTGCTATCTTAAAGTGTGTAAGTCCTATAAATACCCTTTGATACTAGCTAGAATGAATGTTTACTATATTACAATGCACTGGTAATCCCATATTTTAATTACTGTAGTGTTGTATGGGGTAATGTCAAACAAACTTCAAAAGATACAGAATATTAACCCTTTAAGCCCCAGTATCCACATACAAATTCTCCAAACTGGTCTCCATACATTTCCTTTAAGAATTAGTTGAGAGAATTTAATAAAACATCACGGCATTTTCTCTTTCGTGATCATTTTTTATATTCTCAATGTATGGACATTGTTAGGAGAAAATTGCTGTTGGTCACTACTGGGACTTAAAGGGTTAAGGCTGCTAGAACTCTTACCTTTTCTAACTGTGAGGTTTGCTTAAATGTTTTGTTGGATGAGCTTGGCTGGCTAAGGTTGGAAAAAAATTCATTTCGTGGGAGAGATATATTATTTCAATACACCATGAACCATTGTAACTATAGTATTTTTAACTTTATAGTCAAGTAGTTCCTTAGGGTATTTTAGTTAAATTTTACACACGATTCCCAGGAAGACCATGTAAAAGTGATACAATTTCGTGTATAAAATAACAATTGATGATGATGATGATGGTGATGAGGATGATGATGATGATGATGATGTGTTTGGTAAATGACTGATGAATGGTTCCACCTGTGTGTTGTTTCATGTTTTAACTTGCAGTTGTATGATGTTAACTCAAGTGGGGACCCAGAGGAATCAATTTATGGCATAATGTTTGAGAAATTCCCTGTGTCTCCAAAATCTGATAGAAAATATTTCATCATGGTTTCTACACTCAGGTACATGTATAAAGTTTCTTTAAAGGTTACTACTATATACAACAATGTACGTATATCATCAGGCATGGGTGAAATAACGCATTGTTTAATAGTGTTACCTAGTTGTAGCAACCTGTGGTCTTTTTTGATTACCTAAGAATGGACTATTGTCTATGTGATTGTTATTTTAAAGAGCTTCATAAAATTACTTGTTACTATATTTGTACTATATGCAATGCAGCAATAATCCTTGGGGTCCAACTCCCCCCTCCGCTTTCTCCTAGAGCCGTGGTGGGGGTATCAATTTGCTTGCCCCGGGCAGTTTTTGGACCAAAGGAAAAATGACTTTAAATTCAACGCTTATGCCCTAGGCTCTTCTTTGTTTCTATTTTACTAAAGTTCTTTGATAATAGTCAGTATGTCTTCCTTGTTTTGCTCCAGTCGCATGTATCAGTTTATTGGTGATGCATCAGGTACAGATTTACTGGACTTTCAGCCATTGTTCATAGAGTATGAAAACAATCCAGGTATGTGATTTTCCCTCCCTTCCTCCCTGACTTCCTTCCTTCCTTCCTTCCTTCCTTCCTTCTTTCCATCCCTCCTACCCCTGGTGGGAGGAACTCAACAAACCTTTATACAGGGAGGCTCCACCCAGAGGTCCCTTCCCTTACCCTTTTATATACTATTTTTTTTACGAAAAAGGTACCCCTTTTGTATACCTTCTATTGACTAAAGAGGCTCTTTTCATGTAGCTAATTTAGAACTTCACATCCCTTTCAACCGCTTTAAACACAGTATCTTTGAAATTTCACAGCCATAAAAATGCATCTATTATCCCATTTGGGCCTAATTTTACTGACAGACCAAAATGACAGATTTCCCTAATTAAGCAATAGACCACACTTTCTATGGGTTTACCGGCGTGATAACCCACGCGGGATGTTGGGAGAACACGAGAAAAGCCTTCGGCTCGTGATTTACAAGCTTTTCTCGTGTTCTCCCAACATCCCGCGTGGGTTATCACGCCGGTAAACCCATAGAAAGTGTGGTCTATTGCTTTTATAAAATAACTTTTAATAAACTTTTAGGCAAAAAATATGATTTTAGTACCGTGATCAAGTCATGTCTTCTCTCTAAAGTCATCATAAGCCAATCACGACTCACGATTTAATAGCGCTAAACTTTCTCAAAACTCAGTTCAGTCAAACAACAAACAGCAGCACTTCAAAACACGAGTTTTTGCACTCATTACATGATAACTTATGAAAGCTGTTTTACAGGAAAAGTCAACACATATTCATGCGAACGTACAATGAAAGAATACGTTCATGGTTTGTTTACTACAGAAGTAGAAATTGATTGAACATCAGACTGTACGCAGCTGTATTTTGTTGAGTCGATCCGTAAGAATTTCGTGCTTACAGAGGAAACTGGCAGCTATTGTAATGGAGGACTTCATTCACTTTTTACAAGCCGCAGTGGTTTAAGATCTGTTTCCTGGACTTTATTATGATCAAGAAATGCTGCGGTAACGACGTGGCTGCATTTGCGAAGTTGTCGCATGTAACTTTATATGCACGTACAGCGACCGATGGAAATATGTCAGTGGTGGAGAAAGGTTTCTTTGCCGTAGCCACATATTGGCGTTAATATTTGTCGATTTGTGAAGTCAGGTGGTGTGAGGTAGGTCATGGCATCGATATCATCGAATAATTTGTGCAAATGTTGGAAAAAACTAGCCCGAAACTCTGACATCTTTCATCATCGTTGGCAGCTTGTTTACAACCTCCAGCGGCCGATTTTGTACCATATCTTGATCAGAGATCTCTTTTTGAAACAATTTCTTTGATTAAGGAATTTAATTTTGAAATGAAATAAATCAAGAATGCTAAAACTATCCGTTTTGTTGCTGGTTGGCACGTGGTTAAGTTTTCCTAGAGACTTTCTACACCAGCAATTCACACAGTTGTTGTCTTTCTCTGCGATTTGGCATCGTCGTGAAATGTAAACTGCTTTCCAGCTTTGTACTTTATAACTTCTGAAGCTATGGCAGTAGCGAATTGTAATGCTCAGTAATAAAATATGGAAACCAACTATTTTAATATTAAGAAGGACTGGGTAAGTAACTTGTTATATTTTTTTAGCCTAATTTCTAAAATCGTTGTTTGCAGATCAATAGTCGGTTTTGTTTATGGCTTGTGGTCCGGATGCCTTTTTCTATGGGTTTACCGGTATAATAAACCATAGGTTTTTGACCAATCAGATCACGCGTACTATCTCAGTTATTTTATAAACTGTCATATACTTCAATGAGTGAAATCCCTACCCTTTCATATACATGTACCTGTACCTGAAAAAGGGCAGAGCCTCCCTTAATAGGCTCTTACAGGGAGAACCCCCCCCCCCCCCTTAAGGCTTCAGACTTCCTACATTCCTCCATCCCTTCCTTCCTTCTTACCTTTCTTCCTTATTGGAGTCTTCGTTTGAACTTTTTTTTGACAGCACCCTTCCTTCAGATGCCTGGTCATTTGGAAGCCAGCGAGTTAGTGTTATTTTATCCTAAAGTAAGAGGTCTACCAAGAACATTTGCATGGCTCACAGGTCAGTCATGTGTATCTACATTAGCAGTTATCAGTAGTCCTCTCATTTCTCTGACATTCCAAGCGAATATCATGGTTTTTGTGCCCTAATATCATGGGTGACAAATTACACCTTGAGTTTGGCCCAAAATTTCAGCGTTTATACTACTACATGAGAAATTTCTGCAATTTGATTGGCTTAGAGCATTGGTATTTCAGCTTAATTTGAAATTCCTACTTGTGAAAATTACAAAACCTTTGCAGGTAGTAGTATGAACAATACATGTAATAGCCTGATTCGTATGTGATATATTTTGGCATAAATACCACTCGTAATATTTCAAAATGGTCTCAAATTTTGAAATATAACTTGTGGTATTTGTGCCAAATATCACTACAAATCATTCTATTACCTATACTAATTTGAAATTTCACTTGATTATTGCCACGGCAATGTTCTGTAAGTGTCAGTGCCAAGATGGTGGCAGAGTTTTAAAATGATATTCATGAATGAAGAGGTCAGGGCATTAAAAGATGCTTTAGAAAACCTAAACACACGACAGAGCACATCAAGAAGGATTCTATAAGGTATTTCATAAAAAAATTCTGAACTTAATCCAAAATTTTAGCTTTAAAGTTTTCATTGTGTGGAGTTGTCCATCGATAATCAGTTTGGATGGACGATGTCGTTGAACGTAGAAGCCATTTTAAACCATTTTTCATGTTTAACTACAAAATGTTTATCCTTCCATTTACATGTATAAATTAGTTATGTATTTTTCTTCTACCTCTGATTTTAACATATAGGTAGTGGAGTATACTTTGGACACTTAGATTTCAATCCTCAAGATTCATCTGATAACATTACAACAGAAACAAAACTCCTTCAGTATCCTTTCAAGTCACAAGAATTCTTGAATATTAATTTTTAGCTAGAGTATAGTGGTCTCTACAGTCTTTAACTGTTTCATTATCCAGACAGAATGCCTGTGTTTTTTATTTCTGGTTTTGACTTGAGTATGTTGTGAAAAACACCTAGCAATACAGTGCTGTTTACTCATATAGATAGACTCTTCATGATGTATTTCATTAGGTTCAAAAATGCTCTTTCAACGAAAGGCCTTAAGAGATCTCCCTTGTGTAAGGGCTGGGGCAGAACTTGTTCACCATTGTATTTTAGTGTAAATCTATCATACTTACTGAGTGGTCTGGAAGACATATGGCTAGTGCCTCTAGAATTGGTTTCATTCAGTTTTTTTCAAGGAAATGGAAATGACCACTATGTAGGCTTGGTATAAAATACACCTTTAAGCTGAAAAAAATCAATCTGAACATTTTCAGCTTTACAAGCCAAGTGTTGTTCAAACTCCTACAACAGTGTTTTACAGAAGTTTTTTTCTTATAACTGAATTTCAAGATATAAATTATCTGGTGGAATGGAGGCTCTCCCTCCACTATCTGTTGGCCTTACTGGTTTCCATGCTCTTATGCTCTACAAAAACAGGTAATTGCAACCATGCACTCATGGTATGTGACCTGGTCAAAGAGATATGAGGGCTGTCACTAAAATTTCTAAAAACTGCTGGGGGTCATGCTCATAATCGCCCAGTGATTTTGTTACAAATAGTTATGTTGAGTCCCGGGACTCAACTTGTGAAAAATCATGAGTCCCAGTTCAAAAGACAATAGGGCCATTTATACGAGGAAAAATAAGACGCGTCTTACATAAGACGCGTCTTAAATAAGACGCGAATTGTATGTACCATTTATACGAGCATGTCTTATCTAATAAGACGCGTCTTAGCTAAGCCGCGTCTTATTTTAGACGAAATGTGCCGTTTATACGGAAAGTTCGCGTCTTATTTAAGACGCGTCTTATGTAAGACGCGTCTTATTTTTACTCGTATAAATGGCCCTAATATATGAGTCCTAAATTGAAAATGCTCGGGCCTTTATGTAACCAGGCAGTTAATCTGAAGACAGGCTCCAAAACGCTGCGGTACAGTTTACTGAAATTAAAATATAGTCCTTCTATTTGAAGCACAAAAAAGACTGAAATAAATATGCATCATTCAAAAACATCTGCAATAACAGCCACAGAAATCACATGAACTGGATAGTCCACGAAAACATCTTCAGATCGATCATCGATCTTTGCGTTTTACGGGACACATGCCATGAATTATTTTGAGTCTTTGGGGATTTTTATGCATCAGGGACGCAGGATGAGGAGGTAACAAAATCACTGAAAGCCATGGGAAATCCCCAGCCCCAGCCCTTGGTGACAGCCCTGCCTATAGCTTACAGCTGTAGTAACTGGAAGGTCATGGCCTTACTGAGTTCCTGCTCAGGTGCTTGGATTGTTATTCTGAGCTTTTCTTTTATGTTCTTAATATCTATGTGCGATTGAAACATTACACAAAGTATCAAGACTTCAATTCTTACACATTTTTTATACTACTGCTTTTAAGATAAACTCTTGGAGACTTTGAACTTGCATGCATTTTATTGGTTCATACGATGGCAGTGCAGTTGCAGATATAATGAAGAACAACAATTTTGTTAAACTTGACTGATGCCATGTATTATCCTTTCCTATTACCGGCCAAAGAAAGAATTTTGTCCACAGATTTAAAAGTTAGAGTAACAAATATATAAAACTCTCCATAACATGCTGTAAGAGTAAAAGAGTAAAGAAATCTTGGCACTATTTCATTATTATTCTTTTTGTGCCGTAATTGAATTTTATAGATTTGAGGCAGTGTCGCTTCTTAGTGAACAAGCTGTGTTTGAAGATCAACTTCCACCTCGGGTTTGTATAAAATTCCTTGTTATAAAATTTTTCATTGTAATAGGTACAAATGTTATATCACCAGAAACTCAGACGAGGTAGAATCGTTTTGTTCAATGCTCATCCCTATTTATTTTTACAAGCACCGTAATTATTTAAACAATAAAAGAAGAAAGCAATAAACCAATTCAACTTCTTAAGTGTGCAAGAGTGTTAGATAACAGATCACTGTAATTTGGTATCTAAAGTAGACAGTTTGCAACATAAAAGCACATTTTAGATAGTTATTATACCTGCCTTCGCAAATTCCTACATATCAGAGTTTTTCTGAATGGGGTATTGTAACAAGTCACTTAACGAATGTTCGGCAAACTCGTCAATTTTTAAATTAATTGTCTCACTCAGGACCTGTGGCATTTAAGTCTATAACACTTTTGAGCATAGAAATCATTCAAGAATATGTTTCACGTTCATGCATCTTGAAAAAATACTAAAACTAAATCAAGGGGAAATAATTTCACTCGCTCTTATAGATCAATATGTAACTTGCATCTTTTCTTTGTAGTATGGTGCTATGAGAGGCCTCTGCATTGACTCTGTAAAGAAAACTGTTTGGATATTTTCAGATTCAGCTATTTTTCAGTACCATGTTACCAGAGAAAGCAGGTTTGTAAATTCACTAGGAATATTGTCTTAACTGGTGTTGTATTATTACGGTGCAATCAATGGTAAGTGGCCTTGCCTAACTGACTACTTACTCCTCCCCTAAGTCAGCATTAACACTTACCGGTACTTCTCACTTAGGGCAAAATTGTGACTTAGGGGAGGGTAGGTGGTCAGTTACCTAGATTACTTAGCCCCAGACTGTTCACAGTCCCCTATATTTCCGTAAGATTGTGGAGGTCGGGCGGCCATCTTGGGTGCATGTCAAATCTACTTGGGGGGCGGTAGACGGTTTGGGAAGAAGCGAGAAAATTATTTTTCTATTTTCTCGCCTACCTCCGCCAACCCTATAAACCCCGACGCCCGTCCCCTCGATACATATCAAACCAAGATGGCCGACCGTACCGGTGAGCGCTTGATCCTGACGATCTTACGAGAAAATAGTGGACTGTGAACAGCCTAAATGAACCCTTTCTTGAAAACTCAAATTAGTCTGAGAATACAGTAGCCTGCGAAAACACCCGTTTCTCCTCGCTCTGCGTAGCTGGGGACGTTTCGCGCGGAGGAACGTCTGCGACTTAGCGGCAGAAATTCCATACTGATGACGCAAATCAATGTTTACATAATAAATCCGTTAGTCATGGGGTTCCAAATATAAATTTGTCCAATTTTTTGTGTTTTCTGGTCGATTTTGGTAAAGTGTTGTGTTCATCTGCCACAGAGCTCCAGCAAAACTCTAATACTTCTTCTAGAGAAGACTATATTCCACAAATATTGATTGTTTTGTTAGAGATTCTTCACATTTACAGTTGACCTCTGTGGCCTTTTGTCTTTTGTCTGTCAAGACTGTCATTCTTAAACAATAGCTAAAACATTGTAACTACTCCGTCGACCAATCAGCGCTTCTGCCCGTATTCCGGACAGATTTTACGTCATCACTATGGAATTTCTGTCGCTGAGTCGCAGACGTTCCTCCGCGCGAAACGTCCCCAGCAGCGAAGAGCGAGGAGAAACGGAGGTTTTCGCAGGCTATGAATACAGCCGCCTCTCATTGCCCCCCCCCCCCCCCCCCCCCTGCTGTGACTACTGTCGGGACGTTCTGGGAGGGAGGCGTCTGTGTCCTAATATTCCATACCGCCCGGCGAATCTATTCGAACAAAATCGAACCAAATTTCAATCGAACCCAATCGATACCTATTCCCAATACTGAAGTCATGGAATCGTATATTATTATTACACATGTTATTGTTATCAGGGATGTGTGGAGAATGTATCTTGAAAGAGGAGAGTTTGAATTAGCAAAGGAATATTGTAAGGTATGAAATATCATGAAGGTCTGTTGGCCAAATTGCACTTAGTCAGTCCAGTTTGTAACATATCATTGAAACATTATTTGTTCCTTTTGTAAATAATGATGACTGTTAAAAGTCCGTGATTCTTCGTTTAATCAAAAAGCCTACCAGAAACAGAGAAATTAAGTATTTTCAATGAATAATAATAGTAATCCCTCAGTGAATTGTCCATAACCATCTATCGTTGACCTAATTTGGGAGATGTTTGCAGATATCAGTAGAAAGGACGTAAGTTGTACTGATATTGTCAAAAAATGGACCGCAGAAGGTGCAGTAGCTCAGCTGTTTTAGTAGAGTAGGTGAAAAAGCATACGATTTCACACGTTTTGCGAAGTACACTGAATAAACGAACTACTGCCTTAAAATTGAAAAAATATGTCAACTGCTATAAAAATCTCCTTATAACTTGAAACTACCGAGGAACGGGCAAACGGTTATGAAGGCGGGAACTTTACATAGATGGAATTAAGTATGTTTTGTTGAAGTTTGAATTATTCAAATGAATAGTAAAACAATTATAAGTTTCGATGATGAAACATGATATGAAGAATTATGCAGACCTCGTAGGGTGTTATCCACCAAGGCCGTATATGTACACCCTCCTTGATCTGCATTATTCTTCATATCATACCCAACCACATCCAATATTTGCTAATTATTGTACAGTATGTAAAATGATATTGCTGTTCTTTTTTGCATCATGAACAGGACAATCCTGCAAATTTGGACAAAGTGTTAACGAAGCAGGCTGAAGAACTGTTTGATGGCAAAAGGTAACTTTGAGCTATAACAGGTGCCATTTTGTCTATGCATAGAAGCTGCTTTTATTAGAAGGGTGGTTCCTCAAGCGGGTAAAGTGAAGCGAATGCTGTCTTCTGATTGGCTACGCGAGCGGGCAGGATGGACTTATCTTGCACGCTCCGGATTACCTGCTTTAAATTGTCCCACAAGAAAAGATTCTGTTGTGGCGACATAATAAAGCGTTTAACGATCAATCTTGTTTGGTCAAGATCGCTAAATACATTCGCCTTGGTCTTTTTTTGCGCTTTCGGAGCGCAAAAGAAGACTTAATATTCAGGTATTAATAACCCTAACCCTCGGGCTTGGCCTATAACACTTACGTGTAAAGTATGTGTTAAGGCGGTTGAAGGCTTACATTGATTGACTTGCTCAAAATGTTTGATTGGTGAATTTGGACAAAGATTGATTTACCGACTGACTTATTGGTTTATTTGTTAAAATCAAGGATGTGTTGATTAACCGATTTCTCTGAGGTTTGACTCACTGCTATTTTTTGACTGTTTTAATCATTGTTTATAGCTACTCCTCTGCCGCGAAGTGCTATGCCCAGACACAGGTTTCATTTGAGGAAGTTGCATTAAAGTTTATTCAAGTGGAGGAAAGACAGGCCCTGAGAATGTTTCTTTTAAAAAAGCTGGATAGCCTCAAGAACCAAGTAAGAACTTCTGTTATTTATTTGACTACAAGTAGTCCCTCATTTTACTCACGGATAGAAGATCGAGCGAAACACATGCACCCTCGTAGAAGGTGACATGTGGAGAGAACTATTTCCTCCGCGTGTCACGTTCCTTGCGAGTGGTGATTTTCACGCGCGCACGTGTATTCCGCCCTTCCTCGTTCCAGTACCGCTGAGGGACTACGAAGGCCCTGTTAGGGTAAAATTGCCATAGGCGACGTGGCCTTGAAACAGTGGCATAAGACAGATGAAATGGCGTTAAGTGAATCCAAGACGGAGTAAAACAACGACAGCGATGATTAAGCAAATTATACAACCGCAAAATACAGACGGGGACATGGCTTTCTGCTCATTTTGTGAAATTAAGGGTTTTGAAACTTAGTGTAGGGACATACACACCCCTCACCACTATAAGACAGCCTCACTCCTCAAAGTCTACTCCATTAGTTAGTGAATGAAAAAATTTCTACACCTATACCTATTCCGAAGTCATGATGACTGTTGAGACGCCAGGAATCTAGCAACCGTTTTTTAAGATTCCCTTAATGTGTGGCAAAACCTCAGCCCTTCCCAATCAGAGATTATTCTCCCAACGCTTCTTTTGTCTTCCTCGTCCTCTCCCTCCTTGCACTTTAAAATTGTCTTGGCAAGCCCTTCTGATCTTGATAGATGCCCAAACAACTTCACCTTGCGTTTCTTTACCGTGGTTTAATAAGGTGTCATCATAGGGCCCTATGGCTTGCCTGATTGTGTCCCTGACTGTATCGTTGGTGATTTGGTCTTTGTATGAGATGCCAAGCAGTTTTCTAAAGCATCATATCTCAGGGGCTGGCAATTTTTTCTGAGTGTCCGATGTTAGTGTCCAGGTTTCGTAAGCGTACAAGAGGACCGAGACAACCAGGAAGCGCATGAGTCTGATCTTTGAGCTAAGAGAGATATGCTTATCGTTCCAGATGATCTTCAGTCTTACTAGTGCTGTTGTCGTCCGTCAAATTCTGGACAGTACTTCAGGCTTGGAATCCTGATTTCACTGTGGCGACTGCTCCCTGACACTTAAAACTGCCAACTTCGTTCAGTTTTTCACTGATGACATTTTTGTACATTTTCATTTCTAACTTTTTATACTTCTGCATTCTGAAAATCTAGGAAACATTATACTCTTTGGTATTTACTGATAGAACTGTTTGATGATTATTTTTGCGATTAAGGACAAGACTCAGATGACCATGTTGATAATGTGGTTGATTGAGCTTTACCTAAATGACCTTGGTGGACTCAAAGAAGAAGGTGCCATTGCTAAGCATGAAGACTTAGAAGACGAGTTTAGAAAATTCCTGGCACAAACCAAAGTTAAGGTGAGTATACGGCGCAAAGGAACCTGAAATTATTCACCACAGTTTGCATGGGCAGTCTTTGCAAAGTTTTTGTATTCCATATTCATCCCTGACTTCAATTTGTTTTTGGCTTTGCAGTTCCTTAATTTTTTCAGTTCCGAATTAGACTAGAAGAGATTCTTAGCAAAGTTGTCGAGTCGGGTGATGTTGCAAGATCCCTTTTCCTATCCTAAGCCAGGCTGCAAAATGGGAAAATGATCTTGTGATTATTGTTGCACTGAAGGGGATTAACTGACTTTTGTCTACTTATTTTTTATTATTGCCCTACTTTGTATGTGGCCTTAATTTATATGTGACATGTTACCTGGAAAATTTTTCTTTACCGCATCACACTGCTAATAGGTCTTTTTTTTATCATTGCAGACTTGTCTTGATCAGAACAGAAAGACAGCTTATGAATTGATTGCCAGCCATGGCGATGTAGAAAACTTAATATTTTTTGCTATGCTCATGCAAGGTTTGTATATACTAATTCCATCATGACAGTAGTTTATTTAACAAATAGATTCCATGTTGCCCGGTGCAGTAATAGAGATAAGAACAAAAAAGTGGCACATGGGCAAATTTTTACGTCAGTGCAATCCTGGACATAAGTGACACGGGCCGCAAGCGAATGTGTCAGTGATAGACAGACCGAAATCAGCCTTTGCAATCTTTAATAAGAACAGCAGTGAGTTAAATTCAGCGAATTTACTTTCTCAGTCTTGCCGGTGTGAACCCTTAATATCAAAATTGATGCCGCTCTCTACCATCACTATAATATGTCGATTTTTTTTCCTTTTTTTATCTTATTCAATGTAACTACAGTAGCATATTCTGTTAAACATTTTTCAGATTTTGAACATGTCATAAGCCATCACATTCAGCATGATGACTTTGTAGCAGCACTAGATGTCCTCACAAAGCAGGCAAGTATTCAGCCCCAGCCAATCTCGGTTCCGGTTATCCAGCTACACAGAGTTCAGCAGTCCAACGCTCTCTCTTTCTCAGAGAATCCCAATACGATTCCAATAAAAAATAGTTTTTTAAAAAAATGTGGGAGCCTCTGTCATTTTAATGCATTCAAGATGGCGCCGATTTCCGTGGAAGGGATTATTTCCAGTGTCGCGTAACTTTTACTGGCGTACGTGCGTAAAATTTACGTTCGCAAATGAAATAGAAGCTAAGCATTTAAGGTCGCTCGTAAGCGTAAAAGTTGAACCTCGCTCAACTTCACGTTTAATCTCAACACTTTATATCGTGCCTCTATTTCATTTACGTGATTAAAATTTACGTGGGTTAACTTGCGTAGCCAACAACGCGTCAGTGGAAATCAGCCCGAAGACAGGAGCTACGCAGGTCACAATCTCATGGATGTTTACAACATGGTGGATCTATCAGGATTTCATCAAGTCCCCCGCGCGCTTTCTTTTTTCCCTGTCCCCAGCCATGACAGAAAGAGACCTCTGCGGAGGAGAAAAGGCGTCCAACTGTAGAGAGTTGTAATACTTCTTTTGTTCCAAATTCTGTGCATTTTAGACAGATACAGAGCTTTATTACAAGTTCTCTCCAGTACTGATGCAGCACATACCACGTCAAACAGTAACTGCATGGATTGAACAGAAGAAGAAGCTAGATCCACGCAGACTTATTCCTGCTCTGGTTCATTACCATCAACAGGGTAAATCAACACAGGTTAGAAAGACATAATGTAATTATCACTAGGAAGCGCCGGCTGATTGAGTCGAGATACAAATTTTTCGTTTAGTCCGTTTTCCGTCATAAACATCTTTGCCGTGTTGTCTGGCTTGTAAAATGCACGGCGCAACAAAAATGCTGTTCGATAGCGCACGGCTAGTGGAGCAACCTTTGGACTAGCTTGTTTTAATTACGAATTGTCCGACGGACCACCAACATTTGCCGCGATAAAGTAAATATCGGTGAAAAAGAAGGTAGATAGGCTTGCATGACTGCACCGACATAGTAATCTCCTGCAAACACTTGCCCACAACTAAGAAGGGCATGCGCTTTTTTACTTTCTTATCTAACCCAGAATGTGACTGCTTAAGTGTAAGGAATCAGACTATTAAATTTTCATACAAGCTGGTTCAGTGTGAATGCCAGACAATTTTAATTTTTATGTATAGTTTCGTGTTGTTGGTGAATAGTACAGAGCTTTTATTACCGAATAACGTTTTCAGTGTACCTTTCCACTAGATTACTTTCATCTCTGTAGGAAGTGCCGATCTTTGCGTTTATATTGTAGACCGAGGAAGCAATTCGATACTTAGAAATCTGTATAGAGAGGCTGGGGAACAGGGACCAAGCCATTCATAACTACCTGCTGTCTCTGTACATTGAACAAGAAGATGATCTGTCATTACTGCGATACTTGCAGATGCAAGGCCAGGTTAGTATTGATGGAAGAGTCCGTCAGTGGATCAAAGCCAAAGTATAATGAAATCCCCCCACACGACCTAACCGAACTCTAACGGCAACTTTTTTCTTAGCCCGAACAAAGGTTCAGTCATTTCCTTATTCCGGTTTATACAATCAATTCTGGGGTCCCTATGCGGTCATTAGAGAGATTTAGAATCACGTTCGGGGCAAAGGTGAAGGTTAGATTCAAGTTTAAAAGTAAAAACTGTCCAAGGTACTTCTTATGTTTGAAAATTAGGTGGAAGCAGTAATTTTCTAGGTAGATACAATGAGCAGTAAACGGCAAAAAATGAGGAATAAATAATGAAATAAATAAAGTATAGGACAACTTAGTCATGTGTCAGTGTAAATTGACGTTGGCCGTTTACCTTAAGGTGTTTCGATACAGTTTTTCAGAGGCCATACCGATATTTTTCAATCGCCTTAAAAGTGGTTTTTTCCTTGTCAGATCGCTATAAAATTTTTACCAGTAATTGGCTATGGATTGAGATTTGTGAAAATGTAGTTTTAAATAAAATCGATGTTACTATGACAACAATAAACAAAAAACTTTGAAATTGATAAAAGCCGAATTTTGTGTGATCAAGACCTGCTACTGAAAATCCAACACTAGGAACTTAAAGTTTGGTGTTTAGCAAACAATCTCCGAAAGAAGTAAAAAATTCTGTATGTTTGAATTCGACTAAAACGAAAATGTATTTCAAACCTTAAATTTTCAATAGCGGTGATAGATTATTTAATGAAAACGTTATAAATGACTCAAATTATTCTTAAGTAGCGTAAGAATGATGCTTAATATCATATTTTGATGCTAGGAAATTTTGGTGTACTTTCGTTCATGCGATCTTGAAATCTAACCCGTTTTCTCACCACCTGTATAAGTGCAACTTCATTCAGAATTTGGACTTTTAGCGCTTTCTTGTATATCTCCAAAACGACTCGAACGAATTTTTTTAAAAATCTCTTCACATAATCTTCATAATGTATATAAAAATGTCTGTAACTTTCATTAAGATTGATTCACTGCAACACCTTGAAATTTCAAGAGAAACCTATCCTACGAACCAGTCAAAAATCTGCGTTACAATATTCACTGTTTGGACGTTATGCTAATTTTTCCAAATTAATGCGGACAATACATATATCCATGACTAGAATATTTCAGTGTGAGTATTGCCAATGTTTTACATTCAAAAGATGCGATAAATTCAAACTAAAATGTACTAGTCATGGAGGTATGTATAGTGCGCACTATTTTGGAAAAATTAGCATAACGTCAAAACAGTGAATGTTGTAACGCAGATTTTTGTCCGGTTCGTAGGATAAGTTTGTCCTGAAATTTCAAGGTGCTGCAGTGAATCAATCTTAATGAAAGTTTCAGACATTTTTATATACATTATGAAGATTATGTGAAGAGATTTTAAAAAAATTCGTTCGAGTCGTTTTGGAGATATACAAGAAAGCGCTAAAAGTCCAAATCCTGAATGAAGTTACACTTATACAGGTGGTGAGAAAACGGGTTAGATTTCAAGATCGCATGAACGAAAGTGCACCAAAATTTCCTAGCATCAAAATATGATATTAAGCATCATTCTTATGCTACTTAAGAATAATTTGAGTCATTTATAACGTTTTTATTAAATAACCTATCACGGCTATTGAAAGTTTAAGGTTTGAAATATATTTTCGTTTTAGTCGAATTCAAACATACAGAATTTTTTACTTCTTACGGATATTGTTTGCTAAACACCAAACTTTAAGTTCCTAGTGTTGGATTTTCAGTAGCAGGTCTAGATCACACAAAATTTGGCTTTTATCAATTTCAAAGTTTTTTGTTTATTTTTGTCATAGTAATATCGATTTTATTTAAAACTAGATTTTCCCATATTTCAATCCATAGCCAATTACTGGTAAAAATTTTATAGCGATCGGACAAGGAAAAAATCACTTTTAAGGCGATTGAAAAATATCGGTATCGCCTCTGAAAAACTGTATCGAAACACCTTAAATCCCTCTATTATCTCCCTCACAATTTAACGTCTTTAATACTATAGGGCCAGTCGAATTCCTGGTTAGACTGGCAAATGAGAAAGGTAATCAATGTAACAATCGTTAACCTCTTTTATTGAAAGTCTGAAGTGTTCTTAGTAATACCTGGCCAATTAACAGTCAGAATTATAATACGAGCAGCCAGCTATATTCGACAAAATTTCCATGGACAGCCGCCGATCATAAAACAATATCCATGTATTCTTGGGATTGGAATCACAATGAATATATTATTTTTGGCAGGATCCTGAAGAAGTGTGTTACGACTTAAAGTACGCTCTCAGGCTCTGTTCAGAGCACAATAAGCAGAAAGCCTGTGTACATATCTACAGCACCATGGGACTGTTTGAGGAAGCTGTTGATCTGTCTCTCAAGGTACCCCCTTCTGTAATCATTTGAGTATTTACTTCAGTCACCTTTCCCCGCCCCAACAGAAATTCCCGTTAGCCTAAACAAGCTCTAGATTATCAGTGACCACTACTTTTGCCTTTTGTGGGCTCTGGGAATGTGTAAGGAGAACATCTCAAATAGAACTGGCGAGACCTGTTCGGGTCCATCGCCATGCTGTGTGGTCTGCACTAAAAAGCTAGAAGAAAAAAACTTTTCCTGCTTTTGACTGCTTAACTACTAGGCGACGTCAATGAGAATAGCAAAATAGCAATAGGTTCAGATTGGCAAAACAACGGTTGTTTACCACTCACATGGGCAAAGTGATCGGTTCAGAGTTTGGGTAAATGGTAAGCAAAATTCTGGACTGGTACATTTCCTCCTGGAATCGTGTTTACCGCTTGTAGAAAATCATTTCCATTTACCGAAAAACTGCCACGAAAGCCTGAAACTGGTATCAAAGTTGGCTTTGAAGAAATGGAACACGAATTTCCGTTTGGAACATCCCGTCCGGAAAAAACCGGACTACGTTTTGAGATTTTCCGTTGCTCTCGGAATTTTTCCGCTGGGATGACTCAAAAAGTCATTTTCCATTTACTTTCCAACCGAATTTTGCAAAAACGTCTCTTCAATGGTAAACAAGCAACACCTCTGCACGTGCATCCCGCTTTTTTGTACATTTCTTTGCCTTCACTAAACGACTACGACGTGAAACATGCATGCATCCTTCTGTTTATATTTCGTCGTAATAATCACTTGAGGAAGCCTGTTCCTTGCATTAAGCCCGGTGGTTTCCCTTGGGCTTCTTCACCATTATCCTTTATTATTTAGAAATATTTAGACTGTAGTTCTTTTCTTGTATAACTTATATAATGGCGATACAAAACTTGAACTTGAAACTGCCTAATTTCAGGTTTTCTTGAGGACGTGAACACAAGGCAACGACTTTCTTTTTCTTTTCCTGAACCTCTATACAGTCTTTTATAATTCAACTCCAGAACATATTGGCAACATTTGACGAACTGAACGAGATGGGATAAGCGTGATACGGTTTGAAGCAGTGCGAATTCACTTTTTAAGTGACGTTTTCGTAGCCGTCGCCGTCCTTGTTACTTGAGCTCCCTAATGTATTCTTCTCTACCTTATCGGTAGTAGCCACTATGAACAGAGTTATATTATTATTTCTTTGATTTCAAGGTTGATGTAGACCTTGCTAAAATCCAAGCGCAGAAGCCTCCAGAAGATGATGAAGTGTTGAGGAAGAAACTGTGGCTGAGAATAGCCAGACATGTGGTGGAGGAAGAGAGAGACGTCAAGAAGTAACTTCACTTGTCTTATATACACAGCGTGGTAGAAATTCGAGCATGGTCATGCCCTTGAGTTGTATTCTGAAAAGGACTCTTGGTGATTGTCGATTTGACGGCATGCGCTACTGAAAGGCATCATGCTGTCAATTATTGTCGTTAAATCATCTATGTAAACGTCACTTTCAGTTCATTATGATGGCGACTTTTGCAAACTTGTCGAAATGTTGGTGACCAAGAGTCCTGTCCAGGAATACATTTACGCTGAAGATCAAACTAAGTCCCTATGAAATAATTAACAATTAATGAATGAGGCTGAGTATCTTATGAAGAATTATGGAGATCGAGGAGGGTGTTATCACCCTCCGAGTTCTCCTTAATTCTTCATATGATACGAAAGTCGAATTCAATAATTGTTTCGTATTCATTCAAAATAATTCCTAATTTAAAAACATAGCTAAAAGATGCTTACCTCCATCGATGTTAAGTTCATCTTCGATAGTGCACGTTTAGGGTTGTTCAGCTCCACAAATATTCTTCAAATAGCAGATGTCGCCCTTCGAGTTGTGTTCTTGCTGTTCTTGACATGTTTTAGCTATGGTTTCGGCTAGTTCTTACTCTTGAAACGAGTGAAATGTCAGCCATTTTTGTTTTCACAACCAAAACAACTCAACTTCGTCCCCAGTTCTTCTCGGTTAACAGTGCATTAACGTGCAAGACCGCTGCACTTTTGACGTCATCGGTTCATTTAACGCAAAATTCTTTCAAATTTGGTCATCAGTAGCTTGTTGTGGTGAATTATGCGTGTGCTAATCGGGGAAATATTTTGAATGAACAATAAGGCTACTTAAGTAATGGGTAACGTCAGACGTAAATACTTCTAACGTCTGCCATTAAAATGCATCGTTTAAGTGTAAGGTTAGAAGTTAAGGTTTTTTTGCAACTGGCCCCACCACTCAAACAGTTTATAGCTATAGTTATCTCTATAGTCAAATGCTTTCTAGTGCAAAACTTAGAGAGATCAAATTTTCTAAGGTATTCCTGCAAAATAACCTTGTCAAGTGTTAAAAGAAAACATTTCACATGAACAGAGAACTATATGATAGTAGTTGTTGAAAGGAAACTAAATCGAGATAGTGAGTGTGCATGGCATGCGGGACGTTTCTGTACATCGCCTCCGAAATGATCCCTGATCAACCTTGAGATGTAGCGAACCCAAATGTTAGAATATGATGGTGTAAATCTGTCCAAGAAAATTGTACTGATCAATTTGGGTTCGTATTTAATTTATTTGGGTTCAGAATCTGTTTCCCTGGAGAGATGGTTGCTTTCCAATAGGGTTTGTCGGTTTGTCACCATTTTCGGGGACCCACTAGAAGTAAATGAGAATTTAAACCGAGGATAAAATTGTTCCTCAATAAATCGGTTGTAATCTATAAACTTAATGCTTTTGATTTTTTTTTTTCAGGGCCATGGAATTTCTGAACCAATGTGAACTGCTGAAGATTGAAGATATTCTTCCTTTCTTCCAAGATTTTGTCACAATCGATCATTTTAAGGTCAGACTAGGTGCCTTGGCATTGTTGTAATCACTCAAGTTTTGCTTCGAAAGTAAGAACTGTTTGCCAGTAAACACGTCCCTCTGCCAAGCATTGAGAAAGATGTCCCTTTTCATCTTAATCCTTTCACTCACATAGTCAACTCTGAAATCATAAAGTTCAATTTGAACTTTTGAGTATGTTGATAAAATCTTATGCTGAAGTCATTCAACTGAGACCTTCTCAGCAGTCGCAATTTGTTGTACAATTCGTTTGCCGCATATATTTGGTGTGAAATGGTTTATTGTGTTGGGAATTTATACCCAAGGAAGGACAGTGGTCGTTGGCAATAATGGTCACGCCAGATTTGTGTAGGCGGCAATGTTTGCTGAACGTGTTGTAAACCTTTCTTTTCTATTACTGTGTAGTTTTAACATCGGTGAACAAAGAAGTCTCTTCATCCTTCCTCGTACTTTATGCTATTCAAAATTCGCTTGTCTTTAGTTTTGATCTTAACTATTTCATTTTCGGAGTTAATATGTTATTAACTGGCTTCATTCTGCTTGCACAAACTTGAAGATGGTGAGAATGTTGCAACCTTGCCTGCCTGCTGTTATTAACAATGTTTTGTCAAAGTGTACTTTGTTGCTAACATATGGTACTATATTTCCCTCGTCAGGATGCTATTTGCTCATCCCTTCATGAATATAACCAACACATTGAAGAGCTTAAAAGCGAAATGCAGGTAAAGTATTAGCATTTGTGCAAGCTCTCCTATTTGGGCGAGCGAAGCGAGCCGCGCGAGAACGCGCCCCCCGCCCCTCGCAGTCGCGTCTCCTCTCGCGCGTGTACTTTTCACGATATCCCCCAAGTGGAGAGCTTACTCGCAGGCTAGTAAATTATTGTATGTTTTGACAACCTTTGGTGCACTGTTAGTCCACCTTTTCTAGCTTTTTCTAAACAGCACCTCCTCTTTTCAACTCGTTAAAGTTGCAGCCATCCAAGTCAGATAATTTCAACGTTTAAATACCTTATTTAGTTATGCACAATCAATTTTAGTTGAAGTTAGGCTGAATGTTTCTTGCTATACAAGTAACAATTGCTGAATAATGAAAAAAAGAAGAGAAAAAGAAAGGGAATTTGTTGGTGACGAGCGACATTTTTGTAGTGCTTATAATAAAATGTCGCTATTTTGAACAATGTGGATAATTTGTGAAAAGAAACTTTCAATTTCTTTTTCTAGGAAGCAACAGAAAGTGCGAGAACAATAAGAGCTGGCATCCACGAAATGAGAAACAAGTGAGTTCAATTAAAACCGACTGATTTTTCTTTTTGTTGTAAAAACTTAGTTAGTGCAATGATTATTTCTTGATAATAAGGTAGGTGTAAACGTGTGAAATATACTTGCATGTTTTTAGATTTAAAAAGGGTCACAAGTTTACCGGTAATTTTAATTGACCACTCCAGAAAAAACCATACTCTTGGGAGTTAAAATGGCCCCAGGAGAAACTGAAGATAATGCTTATGCAAAATTTTGGGGGTAACAAACAAAGACCATTATGGTATGTTATGGTATTTTCTTGAGTGGTCAATTGCTGTCACGTGTAACCCTCGTTAAATAAAGTCGCTTATCTTATCTTATTTCGTTTCAGCTGAGTTTCAACATCCCGAGCGGGGGTCTCAACAAAGTTTTAAACGGGGGTAAAACCCCTTACCCTTTCATATACCTTTTTTTTTTTTTACAAAAAAGGTACCCCTTTCGTATACCTTCTATTGACAAATGTTACCCCCCTGGGATCCATTTTAGCTGCTGTAAATAACTGAAGGAGGAAGTTTTCTTGCCTTTTTCACAATGCCGTAAAATGAGTCTGTTAGCCCTTTTAAGTCCTCTCACTGACCGCAATCACAAATTTCCCTGTCCTTTTATATACTTTAACTGGCGATATCCCTACCCTTTCATATACCCGAAGCCTGAAAAAGCTACCCCCTTCGGGCGGAACCTCCCTGTATAAGCCATTATAGGGAGTACCCCAAGGGGGGCTCACATATTATTGACCGTTCATAGAACTTTTTCTACCAGCTACGCTATCAAGAGTATTGGAGAGCTGTATCCTCAACTCTTCTTTTCTCTTTGGCTTTTTATTTCAGATACAGTATAGTTCCTGCTCAAGAAAAATGTTCCATCTGCTCATATCCTCTTCTCACAAGAGGCTTCTATGTCTTCCCATGTCACCATGCTTTCCACTGCGATTGTCTAAAAAATGAGGTGCGACTGTTAAGATTATTTTTATGATTATTTTTAAAAGTTTATATTTACAATTTATTTTTCAAAAAATTGTGTTCGTAATTTTTTTTATTATTTTTCAGATTTTACCCAATCTTAAAGAGAAACAAAGGTATAAATTTTTCTCTTATCGTTTTTTCACAATGCTGCTCTCTACCTTTCTGGCCCTAGTTGTCGTTGAATTGGTTCGTTATAAACCCGTGAAAGGTTGGTGATGAAGTTATGAATATATGAAAATCATATATGTGAACTGTGGGTTGAAGAATTATATGAAATAGTAGATCATCGCAGTTATGGAAGCAACTTTTGCAGTTGCGAAAACAAAGCCTGAAAAAAATTCAGGCTTGTACGGAATTCGAATGCCTCTGCGATACTGGTCCAGAGCTCTTGAGTACCAGTTGAGATAACTGGTAATTGGTTTTTCGTAATACGTGGTGGGTGGTTATTTATCCTGCGGATAGTCCTATCCACCTTTCTAACAAGTGTCTCACTTATTAATCGGTTATATGGCCCAGCTCAGCCTTCGCAGCTCAGTAGTCAGCTCAGTGGTGAGACCAGCATCTGAAATTTCACTGATTCTGTATCTCTGGCCTCCTCGTAGATTTCAATGAAATTCTTTTTTCCCCGTCTGTGAAGCAGGGAAATCATTAGCTCCATGAGCTGGACTTTATTAAAATGACAAGTAAATGTGTCCTTTTATGCTGGTCATTTTACCGCCATTTTATCTTAAATGCATCTTGAATTTGCAGAGCAAAGGTTCAAGATCTGTTTAATCAGCTGTACAGGTCACCAAGATCTGACTCCGTCACAGCTACACCAGCATCAAGAGAGTCTCTCAAGGTAAGATAAATCCTATATGCATACCCGGTTTTTTGAAGTTTATAATTATTATTTTTCTTATTCCTGGCATTTCTCCTGTAACTGAGACACTTGGAACGAATTAATGGGGTTTTCCTGTCTGTTTAAGGTTTCCATTTATTTAGGTATTTAGAACATTGCTATTGCACGAAATGATCATCGATGAAATACCACCTTATCTTGACGAGGGCTCAATGACCTAACGAGAACAAGTCTCTCGGGTACCAAACAACCCAAGCTCTCTTCCTCGAAAGGTCAATGGGTGGGGGTGTCTGACAGAGGCGTCCGCGTGATGGGCAGCAAATAAATGACCAAAGAACAGAGTTTACGGAGTTGTCTTTTGTTGACTGCAGTTCGAGTAGTCAATTTATCTTACAGACACCTGTGTTAAGCATTTATTAGATGGGTCAGTTACATATAACGCTGACTAAACTTAGTTTGTTATCTATTTTTAGAATGAACTGGATGACCTAATAGCATCTGAATGCCTTTATTGCGGGGAAATTATGATCAGGTAAGGGAATCCTAACATCATTACAACAGTCGACTGTGCCAGAGGATTTGTGTAAGCCCTTTGAACATAATAAATGACTTCCACACATCTACAAGAAAATACTGAAAACTTATGAGATCAAAGATGTATAGTTTTTTTCTTAACAGCAACGTCTTTTCTCTTCCTTTTCTTCGTTTCGCGGAGCCAGAAAACGAAAGATTGAAAAGCACAGCCATTTCTAGTCTTTATGGTTTAAGGTTGCATCCGAAAATGGGAAGAGAATCACACATTTAGATAGCGGGCAAGGTTTTTCCTTAATCCTAAAGGACGCGAGAGAAAAGCCTTCCCTTTCTGACCTTGTTTTCACTGAATAAGAACCTCGGAATACATGCAGGTACCAGTGTGGCATAACTATGAAGGTCAAGTAACGTTTAGTTTCAATCAATCAACCAACCAATCAATCGATCAATCAATCAAACTTTATATAACGAGGGTGATATGTTCTAGTGAAAAAAAAAAACACTTATGAACTTGTGGTCCTCAAGTCTGTGATGTATGTCTTCCTTTCTTTTCAGGACCATTGACCAACCCTTTATTTTGCCTGAGGAATATGACAGTGTTCTTGAAAGCTGGATGTGATTATCAAAGCTCAGCCATAGTTGTTCAAGAATCATCTTTGAATGTTGGACATTTTTACAGCAGCTACCAAGGTTTTTTTGTCTATTTCTGTTTGACGTAATTCGCCCTGATTTTCGTGCACAAGAAACAAAAACTTGGATCGAATCTGGATGAAGAAAAAGTTGTGGTAATATGTCAACAGCGTGGAAATAGCTTTTTGTGGACTTCGGTAAACAACAGACGCTGTTCTTCTCACTTACTGAAAATGCTGCTCGTTTATGACAAAACGTATGGCGGTCGTTGGATACACTTTCGACCCGAGGCATGCGCAAAAACAAGAGGAGCTTTGGGATTGCGAATTACTTGGGGAGTATTACACATCCTACAAACTACGCAAACGCAACCGTCATAGTGAATATGCATATGTTTCTGAAAAAAAAAGTTACGTGCCGCAGTACATGATCTTCATGAAGCTAAAAAGAACAGGGCTGATACACACTGCTGGGAGGACAGTTGTCTAAAATAAATTAAAAAAATACAAGGGGCCTCCAGTTGGCGTTAAGATTTAAAGGATGATGGCCTTTTAGAAAATAACTTGTGAGTAAAAGATTTATGAATGAACAAAATGTATTTTTAGAATCTTTGGCAGACTTTGTATATTTACCTTCAAGATAGAAACATTAAATACATGGTATAGTTGATCATGTCGGAACGCGTAACTGTGTTGGAAAGGGAAAGCGCATTCAAAAGCGAACAAGACCGTTAAAAAATCGTGGAAAACAAGTCCCTTCCCCTGCAGTTTTCGCTGCGTTCTTACGTCGAACGCACCCACTTCTAGTCTCAGCTTTATGCATACCAAGTTGCCATGCTTTCTTAATACCATTTGACGACATTTTGATCGTAAGTCACGTGACTTTGCCTAATAAAGGAACAGTTCGTCAAATGGTTGCGGTAATAAACTTTACCCAACAGGACGGGAAAGGAAAGAAGATGACAAACCTTGTGTGACAAGCGGGACAATAATTATACCTGTAAACGTTCTACCAAACGTCACCTTACTTTTAACAGATCTTTTTGTAAAAGACTAGAAAACATTGATGTTAAATGAAGATCACGACAAAACACAAAGGTAATAGTCCTGACACATTTCCGGTCACGCACAAACGTTCTGCCCTCGTCCTGGCGGGTCCCGGTTGTTCAAAAATTGGATAGCGCTATCCACCGGATAAATCGCTATCTGTTGCGGAATTCTTTTAACCCCGCTCCGCTGGTTCAAACAAATCAAGAGGACTGTATCTTTCGATGTAACAACACGATTTAATGCAATCCAACCATCTACTGCGATGTACAACTCTCACATACGGAACGTTCGTAACCGGCAACGATCAACGATCAACGAATCGATCAACTTTGAACGATCAACTATCAACTAAAACATTCTAAGTATACAGTGGTTTTTCTACTATCCTTGCGTAAGGCAGTATTTTTACATTAATATCATGTACAGTAAAAGTTCCCATTGTAATGTATCTAAATTAAGCGTCTATTACAAAATCGCACGTTCTTTCACCTTATTTAGCCTAAGAAAATGCATGCAGTCACATCATTTTATATCGTAAATATACTCGGACTTTGTCTACATTATTGTGAAATCTAATGTCACGAAATCTAACTTCTTTGCGCTACAAATGTCAATTTCTAATTAATATTTAATCTCAAAATAATCAAGTTAAGTATCACCTATTTCTTTCCCGACACTATCCAGCGGATAAGTAGTACAAAAGCCAATTGTGTTATCCACTGGATAGTGATTTATTTTGAACAACCGCGGCCTGTGGCGTAAATTCACTAATTGTGAAGAGCAAACTGCTTGCTAAGTTTCACAAAGATCAGGAAAAGGTTTCTACTTGAATCACTGGACTAGTGGTTGGTCCTCGCTTTAAATAAGTAACATCGAACTAGTGGGCTACATTGTATTATCAATGCTGCGTTCTGATTGGTTGAGCTACTACAAGGCTATATTTTATAGCCCACTTTGTAGCGAAAAGAGGCGGCTTTTTGGCGGCAAAAAAGGATTAAAGTCTAGCTTTAACCAGCTAAAGTTGTTTTGTCTCGATATTTTTGACCAGCTAATTGGATTTTACTAAAACAGTTATTCCTCTCGCCCTCATGACCTCTGAGTCAATAGCTCATTCGGCCTTCGGCCTCGTGGGCTATTGACTCAGAGCCCATTCGGGCTCGTTGAATAATTGTTAAATATCTGTATACCTAACCAATTAAGGGGAAAAAAAATAATTTTTTGTCGTACCCTCTCTGCACATTAAAAAGGAACGTAGTCCCTACTCCAATCTGCTTATTAAACGAATAGACAAACTCCTAAACAGTTGTTTAAAACAGAGTTCACTTCCAGCGCAGTATTCAAACGATTGGAGCTAATATTTAGTGAGAACATTTCAGGAAAAGATCAAATAATTATGTTATTTACCTAGGTCGGTTCGTACTCTTATATCAAAGTTTAGTACGTATGGAAGCGAAGTCAAGATTTGTGTTGTAAAGTTTATTGTTTCAAGTTAACAGTCAGTATTTAAAAGGAGCTGGACATTTAGGCTCTAGGGCCCATTTCTCGAAAGCCCCGGTAACGTTTCGAGCCCGAAATCAAATTTTCAAATCAGAATATAAAGAATAAGAGCGCGGGTTATGGCTAGCAAACTACTCCATTCTGTTTCATTAACTGTTAGTTTTATCATGTTAGATGCAAAACTATTGAAACCTCTACCTTGCATGTAAACAACAACAGCTTTACGGGCCCGTTAATCATCGGAACTTTCGAGAAACGGGCCCCTGGACCTAAAATTTATTTTGTATTCACGTTAAAAGAGCAAGAAACCGTTCACCTTTGCACACAGTGACTAATCCTATTCATGGTATATCGGTAAGGGGATATAACCGTTCAGAAATTTTTTGCATAAAAAGAGCAGAAGGATCAGCTTTGACAACCGCTTTAAAATATCCATAACGAAAAAAAAACAAAAAACAAAAAAAAAAATATCCATAAGGATACTGCTTTTTCTAAGGAAACAAGAATATGAATGAAAAATCGCTGAAAGAATGTAAAGAATAAATTTTTTAATAGTTAAACCTTTTAAAGGGTGCTTGTATAATTAACTAGAAACTTTATCACAGAATTTTCTCCTTGCCACCAGCAATGATCATATGTTAATGGATAGTTTCTACAAAACTATAAAAATAATAAAATAATTCCTGTTCTGTAGGCTGCTGACTGGGCTTTTAAATTGATAAGAAAAATATGCTATTCCAATATTACAAGCTTTCTCAAGGAAATAGAAACTGGACGGTTGTGCAAGGAAATTGAACTTCACTTTTTGCTTTGACTAGTTCGCTTACTGAGTTTAAATACAGTCTAAATGTAAACCACAGGTTGCAAAAATTCAGGACCTGACTCACGAAAAAAAGCAGGTCTAAATCTTCTAGAAGGACCACGAAAATAAAAAATGTAAATAGATGAAAAACTAAAATTACATACACTTACACTATAGCGCGAAAGTGTCTCGGTTTCTATTTAACTCTCAATTCTCTTAAGTCTCCGATTTGAACATACTCCACATTTGTAAAGACTTTGGCGAATATTAGCCATTTTTGCAGAATGTGCCATTTTCACCAAAATCGGCACTCCTAAAGGGAACCCTTTGCTACCTCTAGGGGCGTAGCCAGGATTTTTTCAGTTTAAACTTTCTTGATAAAAGGTTTGGTTATGTTGTAAGCTTAAGAGTCTTTTTTTGCTTATGAATTACTTTGTTGGGTGTTTGGGTCCATTGACTGATGCACCTCACTCATCTATCACACAATAAGACTACATACTTTTCCGGGTTCGCTACTTTAATTTGTTACTGGGTTCCTTTCGTCGTTTTTAAGCAGATGCAGCGCGTGCAAGTGCAAGTGCAAGTCTCAGAAGTCTCCATGGATTTTGAAACCGAAATCTAATCACTAATAATAATAATAATACAATTCACTAATATTTTGTCAGAAATTTTGCCTTCACAAGAGAGAGTCTCTGATTATTCAGGGTATTGTCTCAAGGTTTCATTTCCACGTGAACAGCAGTGTCTAACAATGCATTTGACATATGCAAAAATGCTAGCTATTGTTGTGCACAAAAATAAGAATTTTGGAGACAATACCCCTGAATAATGAGAGGCTATCACTTGTAAACACAAAACTCTTGACAAAATATTAGCGAATTCAAGCCCTTATTTTACGGCCTTACAATATATCAATAATCTTGAAATTAAGAAGTCATATAAAAGGACGGTTAATCTCAAGATTCTTAAATTTTCTAAAAAATTTATCGAGCGGTTTAAAAATTATTCGCTAATTTGTTAAAGTAGACCGAAATGTTTACATTGCTGCTAAAAAGAGCGCCTTGATACATACTAATCAAATCCTTCTTTCTAGCAATCGGCTGGAGGTATCTCCATGATCTTTTACACACGTTTTTAAAAAGATTGAAACTACTATGAGGTGAAATTGCATGTGAAAAGCGCTTCGTTTAGTACAGATAACAGTCGAACATCACGATTGTCCATTTTTTACCGTATTTCTAACCATAAAAACTTCTTCTCCATAACGCTCTTACAGATTTCGCTTAAACTTCACGAACAACGAGGCGGCTATTGTAGGAAAAAGGTCCAGTAAACAATTTTGGAAGAACAGTTCCCAGTGCCGAGAAATACTGCTGCAAGTAAAATAGGTAATGGCGTCATTTCGTTGCTATAACAACTCCGATGTCATTGCAACCCCGATCATAACAAATTTTCATCTTTATCTAATACAACTGTGGTGTTAATTTTTCCAAATCTTTGTTTATGGCGACGTAGTGTACGCTCAAACTTGGGAGGTATTGACCTTGAAAAACTATATCGAGCCACCTTAAGTCTAGAACTTTTAAAGTTGAGTGAACTGCAGCGAAAATGTGCCTGGTTAAGGCTTACATAACAACTTAAATAGTTAGCAAAACACTACTTTTTTCGCGGTCCGATACATGACAGGGTTTCGTATGTAATAGACAACAAACTGAATGAAGCATACTACACAAATTATCACCTTCGTATCTGCAAAAACCGGCCGTTTGGCTCAAAGCCATTAGAGCCCGCTGAAACTAGACCTCTAATTGTAGATCCAATTTTCCTGAGTCGAGAGTTACTTTTCCAAGGTACAATCAGCTAACCTAAACACCGAAGAGACGTTTTATGGCTGGTAAAAAAATATGTTAGCGAAACAGCTCAACCACACGACCACATACCTGTCAACACCATGCGGAAATCACACAATCACACACTTTCGCGGTACTGATAAGATTATCCACAGCCACGCATAATCCGCTGACGTTTAACACATGCCAAAGATCATCGAATAACTCTCGGAAAAACTCAGCTTATAGGCAGATACACACCTCTGGACTTTTCTCTTACACTCGTCTTATTCAAGTTCCCGGATGTAGAGTCGAAGGTCGGCAGACCAGCGTAGACCCTGATTTCACACCAGAAAAAACTAAATCTTGGCCGAATTCATTTGACTCCGAAGAGCCTGTTCCCGAGACCAAAGACTTAGTTATCACCTTAGAAAAGCGAACCATATCGTGCCTTTCTGTCTCAGCCCGGATCTGGGTGATTGATCCGTTTAGCAAAATGAAACTAGAATACAATACAATATTAGACGATGCAGTCTCTGCGAATCGTAATAGCTTTGTCCCATCTCAGAGCTTTACAAGATGCTCTCCGGGAAACTTTTCTCAAGGTGGCCAATAACGAGATGTAAACTGCTAAACGGCACCGAAGCTAGCTTTTGGCGCGCACTGATTTCATGTAACTGTCACTTGTGTTTAAGAGAGAATTGTGGGTAGGATGACAAACAAAGAAGAAAAAAAAGACGGAGGGATATTGTATTTTTGCCTGATGTTTTTGCCGTGTATAAATAAACGTGATGAGGATGATGATGAGGATGATGATGATGATGATGATGATGAGGATGATGATGATGATGATGATGATGATAATGATGATGATGATGATGATGATGATGATGATGATAATGATGATGATGAAGGCGGGGGGAAATTCGCGAAATTCTGTGTACAGCCACATCTACACAAAGCCCTAACCACAAAACGAACAAAAAAAAAGGACATAAGCAAACAACTCAATAAACAAGCGATTAGACAGGGGAAGTTGAGGGGAATTACGAAATGTTTGCTAACCCGGGTTTTCATAACTCCAGGCAGATATGCATATATAAAATTTCGAAAGATTTGATATGCATGTATTCGGAGAGAAATTTTCGGAATCCAACTCTAGGTGGAAGCCTTACCCTGATCAGCATAATGTTGATCAGATTTGAAAAACAAAGATCAATTCTATTTCATTTTCGAATGTTGACGTCAAGCAGTATATTTTCTTTATAAAACAATAGAAGCCGAGAGCTAAGCCATACGCTCATAACAGACCTCCTCGAACAAGCTTTCACTATTCCAGTGGAAATATCCGTGTAAGCACAGGTTTTCTTTCTAGGATGGTCCCTATGAATAAGAGATTTGAAGCCTAATTACCATAATCGGCAGAATGTTGATCAGCTTTTAATAAGAAATGATGAGTTGTTTCATTTTCGAACCTTGGCTTCGTGCTATGATATTCCATGCGGTGCTTTATTTATCCCTATTACAAGTATAGGCTAAACCCACATAACTGTGTTTCCACGACTGGACTAGCTCTCATTATATCATTGCGCTAGAAATTTCCGATCCCTGTAACCGGTAACTACAGTTTGGTTTCTTCTTTTTTTTTCTTTAATTTATTGTAAGCTTAATTTTCGATTATGCTTTTAAAACGCAATGATCAATTTCTTCACTTTCGTACTTTCACGTCATATTAGAAATTTCCTTACTTGACGCAACGCTAAGCCACACCCCACAACTGAGGCTCCACGAACCAGGTTTCAACTGACTCCGGTGGACATATCAGAATTCCTGTGAGTACAGATTTGTTTTTTATTCCTTACAAATTATAGATTTTATAAATTATCAGAAGTGGAAGAATAATAGGGATTCAAGAAGCTACAAGACTTTTGATGTTCTATTTAATATAGTTGTACTGTATATTCATATGCTTTTTGATTGAAGTAATGAAGAAATAGATATTGATAACGACCATTCAAGCTGATGGCATTAAAAATCAAGAAAAATCATATCACTCATCATATAGAGTTCTTTACGTAATAGAAAGTAACGAGTGAATCATTCTCACAAGCGAATGATACATTCACCCAAACCTGCTTTCCAAGCTTCAATTAAATCTGCAGATTTAAGGGTAAAATAATGTTGTGGAGATCAGATCTGAGCAGTAAATCGTGTCAATTCAAAAATGGTATGGCAGGCTCACGTCGCAGAAGCGATGTTGACTTTTCTCTGTGTGTCTTTCTAATCATGACAAATCTTTTATTTCACAGAAACTGAAATATCAAGTAAAAACGCCAAGCAAGCACAATATTGCGTGAATAGGCTCCTGCAAGGGTCTTCAAGCCTTTAGGTGTTTTCAGGTTTGTTTACAGTTTTTAATCTTTCTAGTATCAATAATGTTGTCAAGATCAGATCTGAGCAGTAAAATGTGTCAATTCAAAAATGGTATGGATAATGTTGTCAGTTGCTGTTGTTGTTATTTTTTATTATTATATGGTGGGCTTATTTAGTGATCAAGTTTAAAAATTATAATAGTGCGGCATAAGTTGCTGAGCATTACGTAGGAGCAACTTTTCTTCTCAGTTAGCTTTAACATGGACCCAGGTACTGCGGACCTTTTTTTTATTGATATTTATTGGTAAGTCTAGCTCACGCGTAGCTCGAGTTCAACGAATGGCGAAATCGGAGTTTATCTCCGGGAGCCCTGGTCATGCTCCCCCGGAAAATTTAAACTAAAAAATTAGAGATTCCGGAATCACCGGCATTGCGCTTATTTCTATCAATCCTGAGAAAATTTTGTCCAATTTTTATCTGCATTCTTTCAGTTTTCTGCTCAAAAAAGTATAAACAAAGAAAATTGAAAATAAATAGCAAGTGCCAAGGTATTAAACAAAGGTGCCAAATCCTGATGGATCTAATCAGCAACATTTTTGTAAGCAAACAGTGAAAAAAGCAGGTCTAACTGTACAACTATGAGAATATATTTTCTTCCATAGAAAATATAATTGTGTGCTTTTAATTTTAACTCAAAGATTAGAAGTACAGTCCAACCTCCACTAACCGCCACTTTTCTACAACAGCCACTTCTTTTGGTGGATAGTCCATACACCAAATCTTGTTTAAACCTCTCTACAACTTTCACTTTTTTTCTGTCCCCAAGGTGGCCGTTGTGAAAGGGTTCAACTGTACTGTTGTAAATGCTAAAAATAAGCCGTCGAAATTATTGGTTGGGCTATAGCCCACCCGGCCCATAACACGGCTGTATTTTCTCGTGACCGATCGATTTGTTTTTCTTTATGTTTTTGTAATTTGGAGAAAGATAAATGGTCCAGTAAGTGCTTGTCATCCCTTCTACTTGGTGATCAGATGTGTCAGTTCATGAGAATGTAAAACTAGAAACTGAGACTTATCCGGAACAATCCCGAACAGTAAATTGGCCGCCAAACAGAAATTTTAAAATGTTGTTTGAGAACTCAATATATTATTTATACCCATGATTCGGCTAACACTCAAAATTTCAGCACAGGTGGCAAATCCGTTTAGTTAACATGCGCGGGATGGAGCTGCAGAAACAACGCCCTCTTACGGTCCCCACGAGAAAAGCTTCAACTCTTTACAGTTCTCTCCCTTCGCGTCAAAAGTAGCTAAAGGTCTCTCCTTACAAGAAGGAATATACTATTTGTAGATCGCTACGTAAAACAGAGACATATTCACTTGGATACCGATAGTTAGAAGGGCTTTAAATGCTCGCCTTTTCTCTTTTGAGGTCATCAGAGATAGTAGTAACAGAACGTGTCTATACATTTCCTACCATGGTGAAGATATATTTCTTTGGACTGCAAAACAAAGCAAGCCGATAGCTTTCCGAAAAACAAAACTTTCTGAAAGCTATGTTAGCAAGCACGGAGAAACGTCTGGGGATGACCTTTTTAAAAAGGAAAGCTTATTAAGAAGTTTTCACCTTTTACCTAACCTGTGAACAGGCTCTCGGTTTTGGGAATGGTGAAAAACTCGCAAGGTGAGGAATTTTTTCACCCTTTCCCCAAACAGAGAGGCTGTTCACAGGCTAAATTATTATAACATTTCGAACTGCCTTTCGTATTTTTTCTCAATATATAATCTTGATAACTCTACTTCCGTAGAACTATTAGCTAAACAAATCTGGTCCTGTTTTTACCTTAATTATATGTTTTAGACAAGACCCTCATGGACAGGATTCTACAATCGATTTACCCCAGCATAACTGCTGCAGATTTTCTTGCGAACACTAAACGAGTTTTCCAAGCTATCGTGCTGTGGAAAGAATGCTTAACATTCCTAAATAACAAAGCCTTAGAAAAAGAAAATGACCTTGCCAGAAAAGTGAGTATGGAGCTGTACAATAGGCTGTGTCATGGGTATGCTGCTATTGACAAACTTTCTCCGGCTATAGAATCTGGCAAAAAACTTTTAGTCCTACTCCGTAAATGTAAGAGAAAAAAGGAAGAAGGTGACACAGCCTGCATGCTAGCAAGACTGCACTACCAAAAAAGTGACTACAAGGAAGCACAAGAATATTTTCAGAAAGCACTTACCATCACGAAAGAAGTTGGCGACAAAGACGGACAAGCGTCATGCTACGGAAACCTAGGAAACGTGTTTCGTGCTGTCGGAGAATATGCCAATGCTGAAGAATATCTTCAGAAAGCACTTACCATCATGACAGAAATTGGCGACAAACACGGACAAGCGTCATGCTACGGAAACCTAGGAAACGTGTTTCGTGCTGTCGGAGAATATGCCAAGGCTGAAGAATATCTTCAGAAAGCACTTACCATCACGACAGAAATTGGCGACAAACACGGACAAGCGTCATGCTACGGAAACCTAGGAGACGTGTTTCAGTCTGTCGGAGAATATGCCAAGGCTGAAGAATATCTTCAGAAAGCACTTACCATCACGACAGAAATTGGCGACAAACCCGGACAAGCGTCATGCTACATAAACCTAGGAAAAGTGTTTCAGTCTGTCGGAGAATATGCCAAGGCTGAAGAATATTTTCAGAAAGCACTTACCATCACGACAGAAATTGGCGACAAACACGGACAAGCGTCATGCTACATAAACCTAGGAGACGTGTTTCGTGCTGTCGGAGAATATGCCAAGGCTAAAGAATATCAACAGAAAGCACTTACCATCACGACAGAAATTGGCGACAAACACGGACAAGGGTCATGCTACATAAACCTAGGAAACGTGTTTTATTTTGTCGGAGAATATGCCAATGCTGAAGAATATCTTCAGAAAGCACTTACCATCACGACAAAAATTGGCGACAAACACGGACAAGCGTCATGCTACGGAAACCTAGGAAACGTGTTTCTTGCTGTCGGAGAATATGCCAAGGCTGAAGAATATTTTCAGAAAGCACTTACCATCATGACAGAAATTGGCGACAAACGCGGACAAGCGTCATCCTACATAAACCTAGGAAAAGTGTTTTATTCTGTCGGAGAATATGCCAAGCCTGAAGAATATTTTCAGAAAGCACTTACCATCGTGACAGAAATTGGCAACAAACACGGACAAGCGTCATGCTACGGAAACCTAGGTAACGTGTTTGATTCTGTCGGAGAATATGCCAATGCTGAAGAATATCTTCAGAAAGCACTTACCATCATGACAGAAATTGGCGACAATCACGGACAAGCGACATTCTACGGAGCCCTAGGAAAAGTGTTTCAGACTGTTGGAGAACATACCAAGGCTGAAGAATGTTTTAAAAAGTCTCTTCAAATAAGCAAGAACACTGGAAACATCGAAGTGCAGTTTTTAAGTCACCTAAATCTACATTATTGTTTTTTAGCATTAACAGGAAACGCATCTGAAGCTTTATCGAATCTCCGTGCCAGCATTGAGAAGTGCGAGAGAATTCTTAACTTTCTACCAAACAAAGATCGATATAAGATATCATTTTTTGATGAGCACGCGTCTCCCTATCGACTGTTTAGTTCACTGTGTTGTGCTTCTGGGAAACACTATGAGGCTTTACACGTTGCTGAGCTTGGAAGAGCCAAAGCTCTAGTAGACCTAGTATCAGATCGGTATTTTGTGGAGAAAGAAGTATCCCTCAACCCAGAATCGTTTGCTTGCATCTTGAAAGTCATCAGAGACAGTGGTAACAGAACGTGCCTATACATTTCCTACCATGGTGAAGACATATTTCTTTGGACTGTGAAAAAGTCGATAGCTTTCCAGAAAACGAAACTTTGTAAAAGCTATGTTAGCAAGCACCGAGGAATCTCTGTGGATAACCTTTTTAAAAGAGAAAGCTTATTACGAAATTTTCACCTTTTACCTCAAGAGCAATGCGAAGACCGATCACTCTTCTCCTCGTACTCCAACCAACTTACAAACGAAGCAAATCTGGAAAATAGTCTCTCATCCTTGCGTCCTCTTTTAGATGAGGAAGAAGTAATCACAGACCCTGAACCGCCAACACTGTTTCAGGTTTACAACATGTTGATTGCTCCCGTAAGTGACTTGCTAGAAGGATCTGAAGAAATCATTGTTGTTCCCGATCGCTGCTTCTTCCAAGTTCCGTTTGCAGCATTGCATGATAAATGTAACCGCTATTTATCAGACACTTTCAAGATACGCATTGTCCCTTCTTTGACGACTCTCAAGCTCATTCTGGACAGTCCAGCGGGCTCTCACAGCGAAACTGGTGCATTGATTGTGGGTGAGCCAAGTGTGACGGATGTGTATTTCAAGGGAGAGTTAAGGAAACTCTGTAAATTGCCTGGCGCGAAAGCGGAAGCAGAGATGATAGCAAGACTACTACCTGAATCTCACCTTTTAATAGGAGAGCAAGCAACAAAGCAGGCGGTTCTTCAGGGGATGCCCTCAGTAAGTCTCGTACATTTCGCTGCTCATGGTGACGCCGAAAGAGGAGAAATTGCTCTTACCCCTTCTGACTCTACTAAGGGGATTCCACATGAACAAGACTACTTACTCTCAATGGCCGACATTTCACAAGTTAGACTAACCGCCAAACTGGTGGTCCTTAGCTGCTGCCATACCGCACGTGGACAGATCAAAACAGAAGGCGTTGTTGGAATCGCTCGAGCATTCTTAGGATCTGGTGCACGCTCAGTGTTGGTGGCACTGTGGGCCTTACAAGACGATGCAACAGAGCAGTTCATGAGAAGATTCTACGAAAACCTTGTCCAAGGAGAAAGTGCGAGTGAATGTCTTCACCGGGCCATGAAGTGGATGCGAAATAACGGTTTCTCTGAAGTGAGGCAGTGGGCACCTTTTATGCTGATTGGGGATGACGTGTCATTTCACTTTGGTAAAGAAAAGTGAAGGTAATTGCTTTCTGATAATTAGGGCCATAGGAAATCTGCCAGGTCTTATTGTATTTTAGTTTTATCAACTTGGGTACATTTCGTCCTTTTAAGTTCTAAATAAAAAGCAGTATTTACTCTTAGAAGCCACATTATTGACTACACCTGAAGACAGATTTTACTATGACTGAGGTAAAATATCAATCAACCGCTTTTTAACATCGAAGATACGAAACAACACAATTATTCGACCCCACTTCTGTACTTATCAGTCAAAATCACAACCTATGCATATGTGGGCTTTGCATTAAAAAAAAAATACTCTAAAGCCCCGTATTCCTACAGTAACACAGAATGATTTTAAATCTTTTCTCTTTTTCCTGATATCAGGAAGGCACAAATAATTTAATATTATATTATTTGTTACCGCTCAATATGAACGTAAGGGTTTGCTGACAAACTGTTTTCTTTCTGAATATAATGGGATGTGAATTCCAGAAATGAAACCAAAACAAACAGCTTAAGGTGGCTCGACTGGATTTTTTGGGGTTGATACCTCCCAACTTTGAGCATTAACTACGTCGGCATGAGTAAAGATATGGAAAAATTGTTACCACAACTGTATTATATAAAGATGAAAATTTCTTATGATCTGGGTTTTATTGCAATCGGAGTCGCCATGGCAACGTAATGACGCCATTACGTTTTTCATTTATCTTTGTGTTTCTCTGTTCCAGGAGTTTTTTGAAGAAATCGCTTTAGGGAGTATGTACCTGCTATAATTGCCTCCATTATGGCGTAGTTTGAACAAATTCTATGAGAGCGTTTTCGAAATATTTTGAAATATAGTTTTAAGAATAATAAAAACAGTGAAATAGCATGCTACCTACACAATTCGCTAATATTTTAAGAAAATGATAAGCTTTGGAAACGAGGCTTCATCTCATAGCGGTTTGATTCCATTGAAAACTGCATACGAAAAAAGAGGGGAATTGCTCTGGGCGATCGCGAGTAAGAAGAATTTTATTAACTTGCGTTCAGCTGCTTTTTATACAGTTTTTGGACGTAATTTGGTCCATGCCTAAAAATTTCGCATTTTTCCAAAAACCGCTCGATAAATTTTTCTATAAATTCGACAATCCCGAGATCAATTGTCAAGAAATATTCCCTGCAAGTTTCAAGAACATTGAAAACAGGGAAGGCTTTTAAATAGGGCCTCAAATATAGCCAATTTTCCCCCCAGATTTTATGTTTACAAGTGAGCGTCCTCATTATTCACTGGCATTGTTTTCAAGTTTCATATACATGTGCACATTTAGCCAAAAGATAGAATTTGCATCAATAAGGACCCTCGATTAAATCTCCGGGATATGCTAATTACCGGGTAAAGAGACTAATGATATATTATAATATTAGAGCAACTCTTTGTGAGAGTTTCTGTGATGTTATAACCCGAGTAAGATAATGAAGAATTCCATCCTACACGATGAGCCGTGACGTTCACCGTTTCGGCTCTCACTGCTGTCTGTGACGACAAGCCAATTATTAGCATACTCCAGCTATTTCTTCGGAAAGTAATCGAGAGTTCTTTTTGATGCAAATTTATAACTTTTGCTAGTTGTGCACGTGCATATGAAACTTGAAAACAATGCCAGTGAATAATGAGGGCGCTCACTTGTAAACACAAAATCTGGGGGGAATATTGGCTATATTTGAGGCCCTATTTAAAAGCCTTCCCTGTTTTCAATGTTCTTGAAACTTGCAGGGAATATTTCTTGACAATTGATCTCGGGATTGTCGAATTTGTAAAAAAATTTATCGAGCGGTTTTTGGAAAAATGCGAAATTTTTAGGCATGGACCAAATTACGTCCAAAAACTGTATAAAAAGCAGCTGAACGCAAGTTAATAAAATTCTTCTTACTCGCGATCGCCCAGAGCAATTCCCCTCTTTTTTTGTATGCAGTTTTCAATGGAATCAAACCACTATGAGATGAACCCTCGTTTCCAAAGCTTATCATTTTCTTAAAATATTAGCGAATTGTGTAGGTAGCATGCTATTTCACTGTTTTTATTATTCTTAAAACTATATTTCAAAATATTTCGAAAACGCTCTCATAGAATTTGTTCAAACTACGCCATAATGGAGGCAATTATAGCAGGTACATACTCCTTAAAGCGATTTCTTCAAAAAACTCCTGGAACAGAGAAACACAAAGATAAATGAAAAACGTAATGGCGTCATTACGTTGCCATGGCGACTCCGATTGCAATAGAACCCAGATCATAAGAAATTTTCATCTTTATATAATACAGTTGTGGTAACAATTTTTCCATATCTTTACTCATGCCGATGTAGTTAATGCTCAAAGTTGGGAGGTATCAACCCCAAAAAATCCAGTCGAGCCACCTTAAGGTAGTTTTTGTTTGATATAAAGATAATCGGAATAAAACTCATGTTATGGCGGAGACCTAGATCTGAGAATTGATCGAAAGCAATGAAAACTACAAATTGTGGACTGTGTATGGAGTTTTGACCGTAACTAGAGGGATTTTTGCGGACACTGACTGAAGTACGGCAGTACACTGGTTCTTAACTTGGACCAAAGAGGAAAGACCGAGATTTCAAAGGTCGTCAAGGAAAGAAGTTTCAAACCTGTTTTAGCTGTGCACCCTGATTTTCATTTATGATGGAAATAATTGGAAAGTTTTAGCGGTGAGATAAACTTAAATAAGTAAACCTCTTCCTTCACGATAAAGCCAGAGGATCCCTCTTCCATGTCAGTAAAATGAACCTAAATGCCACTTACCCAGCTGGAGTCTTTTGAAATGAATATATGTGTTTTACTAATTTTTATGTTTCTTATACATTACGGTTACAGGTATTACACTAACGACACACCATGGAATACCCAAACGGCCCTTCCGCAGAATTCAAATGAAGTTAAGTCCCTGCCGTAGAATGTAGAGGGTCGACCATGCAGCATACGAACATAACCCAGACTAGAAGAATTAAAAGAGAACTGATTTGTTTGGCCCCAGCTGTTCATCTTTGGCGGTCTTATTATTTTTTCCCGCTGGTTTTAATTTTTGTGACTCACAAAACACACACACACTACACACTCATACACACAGTCACGTACATAGTTCATCGGTAGCTCGGAAAATGATACAACTGTAGTTGCGACACGAATAACATCAGGATTAATGAGATAATTTCCCTATCTATTAAGGTAATTTGTTAACTTACTGTCTTAATTAGTCTTTAAGGCTACAACTAAAAAATACTTTTCACGTAAACGAGATTCTAAATCGCAAATTGCAGTTTGATTACAATGGAAACACCATTGCAAGGTTTTTAATTTAGTACAGTTGTATATATTTTAGAGCTTTTGGGAACATAGAGGTAGTAGTTTTGCACGTTGTATTATGAAATAAGGTTTGACTTCAAAGTTAAGAGCCTTATTACATGGAGGTGGGGGACCCCAGATAGGTGAGGTAAAATGTGGTGGGTCACCCCACCTATCATGTAAACCTGATCAAATTAACATGATAGATTATATGAACAGGCGTGTTACCCCACCTAAGCGGGTTACTTCGCCTACCTGAGGGCCCCCACCTCCATGTACACAGGCCTTAAGTCAACTAATAGTCTATCGAAACCAAACTCCAAACTAGCCATCGCAGTTGTAAACTAAAGGTTATTACATTGTATAATGTTCATAGTGCCTGAGCATAGGTTAGTATGTTGGTATAGAAGTCAAGAGCACTTACTTTAAGTATCCGCCTAATATGCCAAGATTTGGTGGTCCAGTTGTCAGTAGTGCTTCGAGTGGGTAAACTAACTTAAATACTTCAAACAGCATGTCGCGTATCCGAGAAGGTCGCACATGGAGGTTTCATTGCATTCTGTACATATGTAATCTATATAAAATGCCAAGATTTGGTGGTCCAGTTTTCAGTAGTGCTTTGAGTAGCGAAACTAATTTTAGCAGTTTGAACAGCATGTCGCGTATCCGAGAAGGTCGCACATGGAGGTTTCATTGTAATCTGTATATATGTAATCTAAAGTATATAAAATGCCAGGATTTGGTGGCCCAGTTTTCAGTAATGCTTTGAGTAGGAAAACTAATTTTAGCAGTTTAAACAGTATGTCGCGTATCCGAGAAGGTCGCACATGCAGGTTTCATTGTGTTCTGTAAATGTGTAGTCTATATAAAATGCCAGGATTTGGTGGTCCAGTTTTCAGTAGTGCTTTGAGTAGGAAAACTAATTTTAGCAGTTTGAACAGCATGTGGCGAATCCGAGAAGGTCGCACATGGATGTTTCATTATCATCTGTACCTACATGTAATCAGGTTTTTAAAAATAAAGCGTATTTGGGATAGCAAATTCTACGGCGAAACTTTATTGAGCCTTTTGTTGTTAAGACCTCTGGTGTTTATCTTTAATTATCTATTTGCTCTTTAACAAAGAATATGCCCTATCAGAATATCAGAGAGATTTAGAATCACACTCACGTTAAACGGCAACGTTAATTTTTACGTGACCAAGGTATCAGTTTAGTCTCCCTTGCAGCCGTTTTTTTTATCAGTCTAAGAAAATAAATAAACAAAATTGTAATTTGTAATTTGTTTTCACATGGAGCACTTAGAAGTTGTTAAGAACTCGTCAGTATAAACTTGTCCGTGCGTTCCGGGTCGAATTGGAATTTGGAAGCGTTGGTTTTTGGAGGGAGAGGAAAACCGGAGCACCCAGAGAAAAACCTCTCGGCAAGGCAGAGAACCAACATACCCTTTCATACACCTGAAGCATGAAAAAGGTCGAAGCCTCCCCATAAAGACAATTATAGGGAGTATCTCCTACCCCCCCCCCCACCCCCGGGAGAAGGAAGGGAAGTGCCCTTATTACTGCTCCACTCTTGCTCAGTTTTCGTCAGAAGCCGATTTACTTGTTGTATTTGTTCTCCTTGTTGTATCTACACAAAAAAGTAAGTAGTTTCATGTCCATCAGTTTACTAACAAACCATAACAATTATTTTCAAAGTTTGTACCTGTTTATTTCCTTATTAAAATAAAATTTCACCTTGGGTCTTACTAATGTATGCCGTTTGCCGTAACCGCGAATTAAAAAATCTGTCGACTTTCCTCTCAACGACTACTACAATCCATAAATTTTGTCTCATAAAAGTTACTGCCACGATCACACCCGTTGATTCGGAATCGTAGTACGTTGACGGCAAAGTCGAAACGTCAGGTTCAAGTATTACAGTTACTCAAGTTGGGAAATCAACAGATAAAAAGTGAGAAAATTATCCTTACGGATAAACGTGGCATGAGTGTCTTTATAAAATCCCGAGCTGATCCTTTTTTCAACTACTGTTCGTGCTTTGACCATATACCAGAAAATAAATTCAATACTTTTTCCAGACCTTTTTCCTAGACAATAATTTCTTTTTCCAGACTCAAGGTTATCAGATAGGTCGGTGGTCAATAGAGACCTTAAAAAACTTAGGAACAAAGCTTTTTTCATGATAGGCTGCAAACAAACGGGCCAAATTGAATACGATTTGACCAAAACGAAAACATTTTCACTTATAAGGCACTAATTGTTGTAGCTTTGAAAAAAAAAAAATTCAAGGCTTTTTACTATTTTTCCAGGCTTTGGCTCCACTTTCCAGATTTTTTTTTCAGTTCTGGAAAATTGCTGAGAAAATTTCAAGACTTTTTTAAGAATTCAAGACTCTGTACGAACCCTGAGTTTTGTGCAAGGTATTTCAATCCATGACGTTGTACGTGCACACCCCCGTAGTGAAAGCTAGTTCGCGACCCACCGGGGATGGATTTTTATTTTTGTTTCTATCCAGATCTGGGTAGTACTTCTGACTGGTTAAAGCAAATTTTTAACCAATCAGAAGTACTACTCAGATCTTGGTAGTGACGGGTCATCAGTATGGAATTTCTGCGCTCGTTCTCTGACGTCATTTCCCGAGAGCGGAAACCTGCAGTGGTAACGTCGCGAAATGTCAGTTGTTTTCTCAGGCTAAGCTGGTCACCTACCAGTGGAAATGCCACACGTGAAGCGCTTATCAACGATGCTAAAGTAAGGTGATTATTGATTACAGTGTGAACACACCTTTTACCCAGGTGGGAACGAGTGCAAGCCCCATTTTAAGCTTCATTAGGGTTAGCTTTTTCCAGGGTATTTACCCTGAAAACTAGTTTAACACTGGCGTACAAGAGCTGTAGCACGAAATTTATCATAATTCAATCAATCAATCACTCAAATAACGTTAAATCAGGTGTAACTCGTTAGTGACAAGTATGCAATTTAATTGGGTTAGCTTTGGGCCGTAGTTAAATTTTACTTCTTTTAATTTTTAGTGTCAATTTTAGTATGCAGTTTAATTAGGTTGGTTTTGGGCGGCATTTAAATTTTACAATCTTAATTTTTTTCCCAGGAGTCCTGGTGATTAAAGTAGGGAAAGTATGGCTTCGTTTCACTCAAGTTGTCTCAGTCAGTTCCTCAGTTAAAGGCCGAATAACAAGCGTAGTTTATGCGGCTATTTAGTTTATGCACGTTTGTAAGGTTTGAGACAATGATCTGACCGAGTATCATGGTCTGATATAAGCTTACAGAACTTTAAAAATCCTTTAGACATTTTCTCACCACAAATAGAAAGAAACCGTTTCAAAGAATATTTTGTTATAATTCTGGCTGTAAAAGAAAAGCTTTGAGCGATTTTCTGGCCTCGGGTTCATCTTTGAAAATAGCAAACACAACGAAGCCAGCTTAAAACATAAACTTAAGCTTAAGCTGTAAACTTGAAGACTCAGGATTTTTAGAGACACTTCAATATTAAATACTTGTCTTCGTGAATGAAAATTGTTATTATATATGTTTCACCGAATTATATTTCTTTTATTGATTGTTAGTAGTCTCTCTTGTAATTTTAATCGCTCTGCCGTTTGTTTTCAGTCGTTTAGTGATAACTGCTTGCAGGAGTACTCAAAATGCCGCGTTAAACCATTAAATAAAAAATAAACATAATAACCATCAATTTTCCTAGCACACTTAGAAGATAAATAGGCCTGTAAGTCTGATCATCAGTTTGATCGTCACTTTTATAGAGAGCTGAAATGTTTGCAGCCTTCCATGTAGCTGGTACAGTGTCGGTGCAGGTGGCGCCTATATTAAACACAGACAACAAGGATGGAATAATTGAGTCACCAGCAAACTTGAAAAGTTTTGGGGCAACACTGTCGGGTTGAGAGATTATCTAAGGTTTCTTTGTCACAGGTGTTCACATTCCAACCGCTGTCTCGGAGCGCACGAAGCAAACGCACCGTTTGATCGACAACATCAACATGCTGCTCCACAATTTCCTCATCCACTTTCGACTGGGAAATCTGGTCAGCTCTAAGGGAACCTTGGAAAGTCAGACTCTACATCGAAGTGGAGACTTAATTCATCTTCATGAGATTCTATTTCCTTAGCCGGCATTCTAGCCACCGCCGCCATGTTTTAAACAAGCAATGATATGCGTCACTGACCAGAAGTAATGAGGGCTAAAAAGACTTAATGAATTGAAACGAATAGTTGAATACTGAATGAATATAATATATTGAATGTTGAATGTATAATTGAATGTTGAATAAATAGTTGAAATTGTTGAATAGATAATTGAATTCAAAATGAATAGTTGAATGTTGAATGGAAAGTCGAACATTGAATAACGCGTTGAATGTTGAATATAAGTTGAATATAAAACGCATAGTTGAATATATAGTACAAAATTACATAAAAAATTAAACGAATCGAATATTGCTACATTTAGCTTGCCATACTCAATCAAAACACTTTTAGTTAGTAAATTATGTCACCTGAAAAAAAAGCGGTAAAATGATCACATGCACTAGAAAAAGTTTCGGAATTTGAGATTTGGGTACCCGATTATACTTCTCTTCAAACGCCAATATACGGGGGCACCCAACGATGGTTCCATCCAAAATACGTTGAAAACACTTTTTAGGCTATCTAGAGCACTTTAAGATCTCTAGAAATCCATTCTAAGCGGCGCTACGAAATTTTTATCTGTTCGGTCATCCTAGCGGAACTTAAGTCTTTTTCAAATTACAAGGGCTTCAGTATTATTTTTCTGAAAATTTTAGGTGCATTTAACGTTTTACGAAAATGAGAATTTTTTTATCCCTCTCTCCATCACATTGTGAGAATCCGAAAATTTTAGGTTTCCTCTTTCTAAGAAAAATAGTGTAACCTGGGTACTAAAATATGAAAAATATAACTTCAGGTAATCGTATGGAATTTATTAGATAAACTTCGAAAGTTGTGCACGAATGGAAGTTTCATATAGTTTCATCTAGAAATTTTTAACCGTCCCCAAGCAAAAGAAAATTCTAAGCAATATTTTATGGAATTCCATTTGTATCAAAAATACTTCTTACCATATGTAAACCTTTACTTTAAGTATATAAAACATTTTGCTCTATGAATAAAACATCTTAGTTTTAGTATTAAGGTTATAGTGCACAATTCAAACTTGTTGAAAAATATAAAACTTGTGACGTAATATATCAAACTTGTTGTGACTGCAGCGCTGCGCAGTCAGCGGTATGTTGTAAAAGCTTAGCAGCCGCACCAGATTTTAGTAAGCGGCCGCCATGTTAGCCCTTTCTCGTGTTGTTCAAGTTTTTGGATAGTTATCGCCATCCATCGGACATTATACGGCCTAAACGGTAAGAACTGTTAAAAGAACATTTTACGGAAAATCCCAAGAGAGTATTTCACACGACACTTTGAAGTTTAGTACTTACGAATCACGTATTTAGCCTATCATGTATTTGTCATGTCAGATTGTTATCTCGGGACTCAGGATCCAAGAACTAAGGAGTAAAAAGAATGTGTTGTACCGAGGACCTGTGAATAAACTACGTTTGGGACGTTCGTGTTGATTGTTAGCAACTCCTCTTGTTGTATGTACTACGGGAGGCCAGCCACAATAACAATCGTTTGACGATCTTCGTGTAGCAGTCATGTCCGTCAACAAAGAAGCAAGACCCGAAGACCAGGTCAATGTGGCGCTGGAAGAAGAAACTGATGAATCAAGGAAGCGTTTCCTGACGGAGAAAGGGTATACGTATCAACTCAACTTGAAAACAAGTAACTTGAAAACTAAGAAATGTGAACTGGTGAAGCGAATGAGAGGTACTCTACTGAAGCGAGGTCAGTCAACTAAACTAGTAGAATTTAAGAAAGAATTCAGCGAAGCTCAGATTTTGTATTGCGAATTTCAAGACATGGTTGAAGAGATTAAGGTTTTTGCGAACCCAGATGAGAATGTGGAAAATATTGAAAGAATGGTTGATCAAGTTGGCAGAGAATGGTCAAATTTTGAGTGTGACATTAGATCAGAGATAAAGTTTCTGGAATTTGTCGAACACCACGTGGATGATTCAATCTCTGAAGCATCCAAAAGGTCCAGTCGAGCATCCAAGAAAAGTAGTAGGTCAAAAATAAGTTCCAATGATAATGTTGAAGAAGATAGGTTTCAGTTACAAAAGGAGGAAGCTGCCTTAAAGGCTAAACTGGCCTATATAGAGAAGGAACGGTTACTGAGATTAGAACACAGAAAGACTGAGTTGACCAAATTAGAACAAGAAAGAAAGTTGGAAGAGCTAAGATTACAAAGTGAACTTGCTCAGAATCAAGCAAAGCTTAATGTATGCATGTCAGCAGATAAAGTAGAACTGTTTGATGATCAGGATCTAAACTCGATTCCCCCCGCTGATAAAGTCAAGGACATGGACAAATTCCTTAATTCAATTCCAGTCACAAGTAAGAGTGATCTCTCTCCTGGTCAGCAAGAACCTATCTACTCTTCAACTCAGTTAAGTGGAGCCCAACCCACTTTCAGTCTTCCGCGTGTAGAAAATGGAGTGCACAGTACGTTAAGCCCCAGTGCCACACCCTTTCAACCACACTCTGTCGTCTTAGAAAAGTGTATGGACAAATTAGTGGAAACAAGTAGTATGTTGGTGGCAGCTACTATGGAGCAGAACCTAGTGAACAGGCAACTAGCAATCTCAGGGCAACTGCCTAAGATTTCAATCCCAGTTTTTAGTGGAGATCCTTTGGAGTATCCTACATGGAACAGTTCCTTCAGTGCCCTTATTGATTCCAAACCAATGGACGCGCAGACAAAATTGAACTTCCTACATCAGTACATCTCAGGAAAGCCCAAACAAGTTGTTGATCAGTATATGTTAATTGGTACTGAAGATGCCTATCAGTCTGCGAGAAAGTTGTTAAAGGAAAGGTATGGTAACTGCAATGTAGTAGGGACAGCCTTTATGAACAAACTGGAGAACTGGCCTAAGATTGGCGTAAGAGATGCGGAGGCCCTAAGAGATCTTTCTGACTTCCTGCAAAAGATAATTGCCGCCAGAGAAACTACTCCTAGTCTTGCTGTCTTAGACTTTGCGAAGGAGAACGTTAAAACTCTAAACAAGTTGCCATTTCAAATTCAGAATAAGTGGAGAGGAATAGTACAACAGTGTAGAGTCTCAAAAGGAAATGGTACTTACCCTACCTTCTCTGAATTTGCTTCATTTGTGAAAGAGTGTGCAGAGAGAGCGAACATTCCCGAACTTGAGGAGCTGTCCAAAACCAAAGAGTTTGTTAGGCCTAGAGGACCATTCAGACGCTCACCAAAAGGCGAGGAGGCCTTTTCCTTCGAAACTCATGTATTGGATCCAAGCAAGAACGTGACTGCCCAGGGTCAAGGTGAAAAGGAGAGACCCCCAACCTGTTCGCAAGGGAGGAGCGAGAAGAAAAAGACCGAAGTATGTCTGTTTTGCAAGGAAGAACATCAGCTAGACGAGTGTAAAAAGTTTGCAGAGAAGCCGCACAAGGAAAGGAAGGACTTCTTCTATAAGAAATTTCTTTGTCTTGGATGTGCCTCTAGCAGTCAACATCAAGTATCCTCCTGTAAGAACAGACTTAAATGTCGCACGTGTTCTGGAAATCACCCTACATGTCTCCATATTCAGAAAACTCCCAAGGAAAGTATTACGAACTGTACAAATGTTTGTACCATCCCAGAGCAAGAGGGCGGCTCGGATCATGCCATGATTGTACCTGTTTGGGTTAGACAAGTTAGCCAACCCAGTAAAGAAGTCTTACAATATGCAGTGCTAGATGACCAGTCCAATGTGAGTTTTGTGTCGCAAAGTTTGTGTGAAAAATTGGACTTGCAAGGCCCACCAACCGACTTGCTGCTGACAACAGTGCAAGAGAGAAATGTACATGTACCAAGCAACCGTATTTGTGGAGTTGAGGTGTTGGATTTTAGAAGGGAGCATGCTGTGAAGCTACCCATGATGTTCAAGCGAGATATCATCCCAGCCAGTCGGTCGCAGATTCCAAAAGCCAGTGTTGCCCGGAAATGGGAACATCTGTGTCCTATTGCTGACGAGCTCATGCCCTACAATCCAAGTGTGGAAATCTCCTTGCTGATTGGCAATAATTGCCCTAGTATCGTCAGACCCAGAGAAGTCCTAGTGGGAGGTGAAGACGACCCTTACGGCCAAAGATCTTTAATGGGGTGGGGTATAATCGGCAAGGTGTGCAAATCTACAGGTGAAGCCAACCATAAGGAAGGAGTGTGCAACAAGGTGATGGTCAAAGAAACCCATGAACACTTTGCCTTTACGACAAAGGTGAAAGAGATTATCAACCCACAGAAGATTATTAAGATTCTTGAGTCAGACTTTACAGAAAGTTCTGCAAATACCAAGCCCTGTTCAGCTGAAGACAGGAGATTCCTCAACATCCTTGAGAATGGTATTGTGAAGAGATCGGATGGGCACTACGAGATGCCTCTCCCTTTGAAGACAGACAAACCGTCTCTACCCTTCAACCGCGAACTAGCTGTCAAGAGATGGCACCAACTTTTAGCAAGGTTTAAGAGAAACCCCAAGTTTCTGGAAGATTATCGCTTATTCATGAAAGATGTGATTGCTTTGTGTGCAGAAGAGGTACCACCGGACCGCCATGGAGTTCAGGATGGAATGGTTAACTATGTACCACACACCGGTGTTTACCACCCAAAAAAACCAGACCAGATCAGGGTTGTTTTTGATTGTTCGGCCCAGTATGAAGGGGTGTCCCTGAACGATCACTTGTTACAAGGACCCGACCTCATGAACACTCTTCTGGGGATCCTGTGCAGATTCAGACAAGAAAATGTTGCGTTTATGACTGACATTAAGAGTATGTTTCATCAGTTTATGGTGTCAGAGGAACACAGAGATCTCCTGCGCTTTTTGTGGTGGAAGGATGGGAATCCTGCAAATGAAGTGACTGAGTATAGGATGAAGGTTCATCTTTTCGGTGCTGGTAGTTCACCTGGCTGCGCAAATTTTGGTCTGAAGAGAGCAGCAGATGATGGGGAGAAAGAGTTTGGTGAAGAAGCTGCTGAGTTTATACGACAGGACTTTTATGTGGATGATGGACTAAAATCAGTCCCTACCGTGGAGCGAGCTGTTACACTGATAAAAGCAAGTCAAGGCATTTGCGCCAAGGCCGGCCTGAGACTGCACAAAATTTCATCAAACAAAAGAGAAGTTCTTGAACAGATTCCGGCCGAAGATCGCGCCAAAGGATTAAAGGAGCTAGACTTGAAGGTTGATCCACTGCCCTTAGAACGTGCCTTAGGAGTAGTGTGGTGCATTGAGAATGACAGTTTTCAATTCCGCATCGAGCTGCGTGACCGTCCCCTAACGCGACGTGGCGTACTTTCCACAATCAGTTCAATCTACGATCCTAGTGGTTTCGTTGCCCCAGTTACCTTGAAAGGAAAACAAGTTTTGCAGCAAATGTGCCGAGACAAGCTTGATTGGGACAGCCCAATTCCAGAGAGTTTGTATACTCATTGGGAGAAATGGCGTCAGGATGTTCTGAATCTCGATCAGCTGCAAATTCAACGTTGTTTTAAGCCGGAGAACTTTGGGCAGGTCAAAGCCAGCGAGTTGCATCATTTCTCAGATGCTAGTGTAGAGGGTTATGGACAGTGCTCGTACCTTCGACTAATCAATGTGGAGGACAAGGCGTACTGTTCCCTTGTCATTGGGAAATCTAGAGTGGCCCCGTTAAAGCAAATCACTGTGCCGAGGCTAGAATTGGCTGCAGCTACTGTTTCAGCAAACGTGAGTGAATTTCTTCGTCGAGAATTGTCTTACACGGACATTAAGGAACATTTCTGGACAGACAGCAAAATCGTCCTTGGTTATGTTAACAACGAAGCTAAGAGGTTTCATGTGTATGTGGCAAATCGTGTGCAGCAGATTCGTGACGTCACTAACCCGAGTTCTTGGTTGTATGTCAGCACTGAACTTAATCCTGCTGACCATGCCTCGCGAGGCCTTACAGCGTCACAGTTATTACAAGGAACCAACTGGCTAACTGGACCCTTATTTCTTTGGAAGAGTGGAACTTTCCAGCCTGAGAAGATAGAAGAATTTCAAGTGACCGAAAGTGATCCTGAAGTAAGGAAAGCAGCCGTTTTCACATCTCGTGTAGAGAGCAGAGCTACTCAAGCCCCTGAACCGTTAACGTCAAGCCGTTTGCGCCACATGTCAAGCTGGCAGCATGTGCTGAAGGCAATAGCTTTGTGTCTACGACTGAAGAGCAAACTGGCAAGTAGAGAAGTGAAGTTGACGAGACAAACGGGTGGTGAGAGCATCAGACCATTACCGAAGGTATCAGTCACACTTACAGAACTTCACGCAGCAGAGAGGGAAGTTCTTAAGGTTGTTCAACGTGAACATTTCCATGACGAGATGCAAGTTTTAAAGGAACTTAAGGAAGTTGGAGAGCTTACTACTAGAAAGATCGCAAGAGAAAGAAATCTAGCCGTCAAGAAGTCTAGTTGCTTATATCGTTTGGATCCATTTCTCGATGAAAACGGTGTTATCCGCGTTGGTGGCCGCGTGAGACGAGCTAACCTTCCATTTGCAACGAAGCATCCTGTGATACTTCCTCGTAAAAGTCATATTACAGATTTGCTGATTCGATTCTGGCATGCCAAAGTGAACCACATGGGACGAGGTATCACCCAAAATGAGTTGCGCCAGAGAGGCTACTGGGTTGTTGGTGGATCGTCAGCAGTGTCAAATTGTATTTCCAAGTGTGTTACATGCAGAAAAATGCGCGGCCCCCTGCAAATTCAGAAGATGGCCGATTTGCCTGTGGATCGAGTTGAACCTTCGGCCCCCTTCTCGTATTGTGCTGTAGATTTCTTTGGACCTTTCCCGATCAAGGAAAAGAGGAGTGAAGTTAAACGTTACGGAGTTATTTTTACCTGTATGGCCAGCAGAGGTGTACACTTGGAGACAGCCAACTCGTTAAGTACCAGTTCCTTCATCAACGCACTTAGTCGCTTCCTCAACCGACGTGGTCCAGTCAGACAGCTCCGCTGTGATCAGGGTACAAACTTTGTAGGAGCGAGGAATGAGCTAAAAGCTGCCTTAGAAGAACTGGATCAGAACCGGGTGCAAGAGTACTTAGTGGAGAACGGATGTGATTGGATACCATTTCAGATGAATGTACCTCATGCCAGCCACATGGGTGGCACATGGGAAAGGTTAATCCGTACTGTTCGTAGTGCACTGGAGACGTTACTTCTGAGCGCTGGCACACAGTTGGACGACGAAGCGTTCAGAACCTTCATGACTGAAGCAGAGTGTATTGTTAATTCCAGACCCTTGTCTACGAACGACTTAAATGACCCAGAGGCACCAGAACCACTTACGCCCAGTCATTTACTTACCTTGAAAGCTAAAGTTGTACTTCCACCGCCTGGAAGGTTCCAGCGAGCAGATCTATATTCCCGCAAGTGGTGGCGCCGAGTACAATATCTCGCGAACGAATTTTGGCTTAGATGGCGCCGTGAGTTTCTTCATAGCCTGCAGGCTCGTAACAAGTGGATGTATCCAAAGCGAAATCTATCAGTTGGAGATGTAGTCGTATCCAAGGAAGACGAAGGACCACGTAACCAATGGCCACTCGCTAGAGTCGTAGAAGTCTACCCTAGCGAAGACGGATGTATCAGAAAAGTCAAAATTGTGAAAGCTGATGGAGAACTTGACAACCAAGGCAGACGTCGAAAGCCATCTACGTTCCTGGATAGACCAATCCACAAATTAGTCTTACTGGTACCCTCTGCAGATGAAGCGGATGTTGGTGATAGCAGCAGGGAGACCGAGGAATTCCCCAACGAGGAGCCAACTACTCAGTGAAGTCGCCCCGACAGGTGTAGAAGACACAAGTGACCGCCTTTATGAACATTTGTTTTGTTTAACTGTCTAGTATGGACATTAACTTAAGTAATTGTTAGGCAACAATTAGGGGAGCCATGTGACTGCAGCGCTGCGCAGTCAGCGGTATGTTGTAAAAGCTTAGCAGCCGCACCAGATTTTAGTAAGCGGCCGCCATGTTAGCCCTTTCTCGTGTTGTTCAAGTTTTTGGATAGTTATCGCCATCCATCGGACATTATACGGCCTAAACGGTAAGAACTGTTAAAAGAACATTTTACGGAAAATCCCAAGAGAGTATTTCACACGACACTTTGAAGTTTAGTACTTACGAATCACGTATTTAGCCTATCATGTATTTGTCATGTCAGATTGTTATCTCGGGACTCAGGATCCAAGAACTAAGGAGTAAAAAGAATGTGTTGTACCGAGGACCTGTGAATAAACTACGTTTGGGACGTTCGTGTTGATTGTTAGCAACTCCTCTTGTTGTATGTACTACGGGAGGCCAGCCACACTTGTTAAAATATAAAACTTGTCATGCAATTTATAAAACATGTTGCAAATATAAACTTGATTTTCTACAAATAAAAGTCATGAATATTCTTGTTGTAAATGTGAGTATATAAAACTTGTTAAAAATTAAAACTTGTCACGATATATTAAACTTGGCAATATATAAAACTTGTCACGCAATCCTGAAACACGCAGGGGCGGTTGCTTGGCAAAGGGTTGGTACCCAGTGATAAGCTAGTTATTCCTCCATCACGGCGGATGACTTTAAACGCATTTTGGGCGATAAATTCAAACGATTTATTGAAGAACTTCTCTAGGAAGAGATGAGGCAAAGTATTTTTACAGAAGAATTAGTAGTTGCGGATCGGTTACTTGTTCTTTCAGAAAGGATTTGCTGCGAATTTGTGTTTTTCCTTCGCATCTTTGAGTCTCGGACATAACTGAGCTGATCAAGCAACTCCTTAAATTGTACGAAGCTCTAACTTATGAGGGGTGATTTCCGCCAATATTAATTTTCAAATTTTGTTATGCCATTCTCCTATGCTGTTATTCAGTCTTCGAATCCTATTATTCCCTTTCGAATTCTGTTATTCATTTTTCTGATTTTATTATGCCATTATATATGAATTCTCTTATTCAGTTTCCAATTCTATTATTCGCTTTCGAATTATGTTATGCTGTTTTCCAATCCTATTATTCGATTGTACAGTTCTGTCATGCAGTTTCGAATCCTATTATTTCCTTTCAAATTCTGTTGTTCTCTTTTCCAATTCTATTATGCCATTATGAATTCTTTTATTCAGTTACCAATTCTATTATTCGCTTTCGAATTATGTTCTTCCAAATCTGGGACTTCGTTTATTTGGCCGACAGTGCCCTGGGGACCAGTAACAAGATGATTTCCAGAGTTCCCGCGATATAGAAAAACATGGCGGACTTGGACGTCGACGTTTTACGGAATCGATTACGAGCATGTGTAAATACAATTCTACAGTAACTTGATTCACCAAATTTTGACTCTGATAGTTACGATTCTGTATTCTACCGCGTCGAGAGTCTTAAAATACCGTTGAAAGGATTGATGGGGCTATAAGGATTGGGCTATTACATTTAATATCCGTCCCCCGTCTCCCCCAACCCCCCCCCCCCCCAGCTGAGGACTTACCTTTTCTTCTTACCCCTGAAGACTTCCATAGAATATGAGTTTACCCCTGAAGAATATGGCTTACCCCTGAAGAATTTAGTGAAAATTAAAACTTCACCCCAAAAGAATTCCATATTTTTTTACTCAACCCCTAAAGAAATCCTCAGTTTTTATAACTTACCCCTAGAGGTCCCCCTAGAGAATTCCATGGTTCCTCAACCGGGGAGGTACTGATTAACAGTGCCGGATCCAGACCTTCAGATAATGTGGGAGGGGGGCGGTCATCCAGACCCTGAGATAAAGGGGGGGGGGGGGGGGTCCCGGCCTCAAAAAAAAGTTTTTTGGCCCCTAGGGCCTCAGTTTGGGCTAACAATAAGGGAGAAGGGGGGGTGTCCCTCCCCTGGATCCACCACTATATTAATAATCAAAGGCATCGTTAAAAAGCTACATGCGGCAAGTGGCTGCCATTCTTTTATATCCAGCGTTGGGAAAATCGGTCAGCATTAGATCCCATCGCCCTAAGCCCATTTCTCCCCTCATGAAATTTACACAAGGTAGAACTGTTTTCTGCTTTTATATCACACTTAGATGATATTTCAAGCTGGAAATGTTCATGGAAGTAAAAGTCTGGTCAATTTGGAAGAAAAAAAAATTGATATGGAAGAGAGTAGGATTCGAACCGACGACCCAGATGATCCAATATTCTAAGCCACCACTAGACCACTGGATTTGCTGGATGGGGGTGAAATAATTTAAGTACATATACCACAAACCCCAACCCAAAAAGAGAACTTAACCAGTTTCGAAACAGTGCTTAACGTAATCAGTAAAGGAAGTGCTTAACCCTGATCAGAAAAATGTCTTTCTATTAGAAATTCAACCTGTTCTTGTGGAACTACATATTTGGGTATTCCACGACTTAGGATTACCAGTGAAAAGCTTTTCTGCCACAGATGAAGAGGAAGTTGGGCTATGAGAGCTCAAGCAATCTCTGACTTGCCGTATGAAGCTTACGATGTTATTATCAAACCTTGCAACGGTATTATAACTTAGTAGAATATAGAATCGTGACTATCAGAGTCAAAATTTGGTGAATTAAGTTGCTTTTGCATTTATGCAGGCTCGTAATCGATTCCGCAAAGCGTCGACGTCCAAGTCCGCCATGTTTTTCTATACTGGGAAATCAATTTGTTACTGGTCCCCAGGGCGCCGTCGGCCAAATAAACGAAGTCCCGGATTTGGAAGAACATAATTCGAAAGCGAATAATAGAATTGGAAACAGAACATAATAGAATTGGAAAAGAGAACAACAGAATTTGAAAGGAAATAATAGGATTCGAAACTGCATGACAGAACTGTACAATCGATTAATGGGATTGGAAAACTGCATAACATAATTCAAAAGCGAATAACAGAATTGGAAACTGAATAAAAGAATTCATATATAATGGAATAATAAAATCAGAAAAATGAATAACAGAATTCGAAAGGGAATAATAGGATTCGAAAACTGAATAACAGCATAGGAGAATGGCATAACAAAATTTGAAAGTTAATATTGGCGGAAATCACCCCTCATACTAACTGAGAGGTATAGTGAGTGCGTAAATTGGCTCGAGGAGGACCGTAATGACAATATAGTTTTCGATGCCAACCTGAACCCATCGACAAAGGCAATGCAAGGTCAAGAGCAAGGCCGAGGTTTAGAGTTTCTAAGTCGCAAATCGAAGGACTAAGAGACCTTGGTTTTACGTGGTCAAAGATTGCAGCAATGATTGGTGTGTCTCGAATAACATTGCACAGGCGTGTTAGAGAAAGAAACACGCTACGGTGAAATGATGATCAGGGGCTTGATGTTTTTGTCTGGACGATTTTGGCGCTGTTACCTAATTCTGGGGAGGTAATGATTCGAGGTGCACTTTGTGGTCGAAAATCTTGGCTAAGAGAGTCAATACAACGAGTTGACCCCACAAGAAGAGGGCGCAGGCAGCGTTTACGAATAAGAAGAAGAGTTTATAGGGTCCCAGGCCCCAACAGCCTGTGGTAAGTACCCTGTTAACGATAAAATAGTTTTTGGGCACCTTTATACCAACGTTTTTTATCGATTATTGAATAGGGCTTTTTCAAAAAAAACTATAACAGTCTTTGTTATCCCTTCAAAATTTTTCATAAGCATTGTTTTCAATTTCTCTTGGGGCGATTATAAATCCTAAGAGAAATCGTAAACAATGCGCTCTCTTCTTGTGGGGTCAACTCGTTGTATTGACTCTCTTAGCCAAGATTTTTGAATTCTGACACCTCGACCACAAAGTGCACCTCGAATCATTACCTCCCCAGAATTAGGTAACAACGCCAAAATAGTCCAGACAAAAACATCAAGCTCCTAATCATCAATATCACTGTAGCGTGTTTCTTCCTCAAGACCCAATTCTCTAACACGCCTGTGCAATGTTATTAGAGAGCAGCAATCTTTGATCACTTAAAACCAAGGTCCCTTAGTCCTTTGATTTGCGACTTAGAAACTCTAAACCTCGGCCTTGCTCTTGACCTTGCATTGCAGCCTTCGTCGACAGGTACAGGTTGGCATCGAAAACTATTGTCATTACAGTCTTCCTCAAGCCAATTTATGCGCTCTCCATACCTCTCAGTTAGACCTTCGTACAATTTAAGGAGTTGCTTGATCAGCTCAGTTATGTCCGAGACTCAAGATGCGAAGGAAAAACACAAATTCGCGGTAAATCCTTTCTGAAAGAACAAGTAACCGATCCGTAACTGCTTATGCTTCTGTAAAAATATTTTGCCTCATCTCTTCGTAGGGAAGTTCTTCAATAAATCATTTGAATGCATGTAAAATCATCCGCCTTGATGGAGGAATAATAAGAGACTGGGAACCAACCCTTTGCCAAGCAACCGCCCCTGCGTGTTTCAGGATTGCGTGACAAGTTTTATATATCGTGACAAGTTTTATTTTTTAACAAGTTTTATATACGTATATTTACAACGAGAATATTCATGACTTTTATTTACAGAAAAACAAGTTTATATTTGCCACATGATTTATAAATTGCACGACAAGTTTTATATTTTAACAAGTTTGATATATTACGTAACAAGTGTTAAAATGTTTCAACAAGTTTTATGTATTTTGTTACAAGTTTTAATTGTGTACTATAACCTTTAAACTAAAACTAAAATGTTTCATTCATAAAGCAAAATGTTTTGTATATTTAATGTAAAGGTTTACATATGGTAAGAAGTATTTTTGATACAAACGGCATTCCATAATATTTGCCCCTCCGAACAGACATTTTACAGAAAACAGTCGTTGGGTGCCCCTGAATATAGAAGTACTATATAGTTATAAAAGAGAGAGCTTCACTCTGCAACAATCACCTCCTTTCCTTTATCTGTTAAAAAAGACCCTGTTCATTGAATGGAAAAAACTAAATATTATGTCTAAAAAATATCCAAAAGAACAGTTAAAGAATAAGAGGTTAAAATAGTTGAAAGGGTATCTACATAACTGAGAAACTTAATAACAGACTTCACATTTTTCCATCAGCAGTGATAATATCAAAATAAACAGTTTCCTCAAGATGACTGAAAATGCAAATGACATTCATGATTTTATTTTCGAGGTCACAAACTTTTATCCATCTTTAGTATGAGTAGCAAAAGCCACCAATAAAAGTGATAATATAAATATAAGTAGGCTGCAATAGCTTTGAAAGGAAACCTAGCTGATTTTGCAAAAAATATCCAAATTAATAAAATAAAATAATTCCTGTTCTGTAGGCTGCTAACTGGGCTTTTAAATTGATTAAAAAAAGCTTTCTCAAGGAAACAGAAACTGAACGATTGTGCAAGGAAATTGAACTTCACTTTTTTCTTTGACTAGTTCGCTTACTAAATATAAATACAGTCTAAATGTAAACCACAGGTTGCAAAAATTCAGGATCTGATAAATTAACGAACAAATGCAGGACTAAATCTTCTTGAAGGATCACGAAAATAAAAAAATGTAAACGGATGAAACACTGAAAATACATACACTTACACTATAGCGTGAAAGTGTCTCGGTTTCTATCTAACTCTCAAATCTCTTCAAAATCTCCGATTTCAACATGGTCCACTTTTGTAAAGACTTTGGCGAATACTCGCCATTTTTGCCGAATGTGCCATTTTCACCAAAATCGCCACTCCCGACTGGAACCCTTTGCTACCTCCAGGGGCGTAGCCAGGATTTTTTCAGAAGTACGCACAATCCTCCAAATCGCTTTGCACCCCGTAACTCCCACCAATAAAAACATTCTTGATAAAAGGTTTGGTTATGTTGTAAGCTTAAGAGTCTTTTTTTGCTTATGAATTACCTTGTTGGGTGTTTGGGTCCATTGACTGATGCACCTCACTCATCTCCCAATTCGTTACTTTATTTTGTTACTAAGTTCGTTTCGTCGTTTTTAAGCAAATGTAGCGCGTGCACCCGAATTGAAAAGGTGCCTATTTTGGTCAAGTCTCTATGGATTTTGAAACCGAAATCTAAAGTGAATCCGACGCCTTGTAGATTCGCAATGTTTTGTAGTGTAAACAATTTGTCCAACTTATCTGGTACTTTTCCGCATTTGATCATACGAGTCTGCAGTAAAACCAAAATGGAACTGTCACTTTCTGTCATAAATATAGGGTGCCTTAGCAACGACGACGGCGAGGGCAATGAAAACGTCACGAGCTATTAAAATGAAATGCGTTTCTTTTTTTAACTTTTCCGCGTTTATTTCCGTCGACTCTCTTAAAATGGCAAATAAAGTTGAACTTCTCTACGGAGTCTTGGGGGCTGCACCCAAGGAAATTGATTTTGTTCCTGTGTTTACGTCCTCCAAACATCGTTGCAAAAGGAACTTTACGGTCGTGTTCGTACAGGTTGTAAAGAAAAGCGCACTGGACGTGCAAAATTTGTTGTTTTTCATTTACTTATTGGGCTCGGTTATGAATCCGAACACATTTTAGTAAAAACGCCTGCCATCTTTTCACTAGTCAGATATATGTGTAACTGGATTTTTGAAAACCAGGTTAGCAAAAAAATTAACGTTAACTCACTCTACTACTTGGCAGTTTAAAAAAATAAAACTTCATTCAAAGGCCGTTTAAAAGCCTTTAATTGACTCCGGGAAGTAAGTTAGTAGTTACTAGAAGCATTGCAACGAGCAGTCCAAATTTAAAATGACGCAAATCTTGGAACATTTATTTGGTAATCTGACTCCGTGAACTTTCAAGCTGGTGTCATTTAAGTCTAGAAATTTGAAAGTTGAGTGAACCGCAGCGAAAATGTGCCTGGTTAAGGCTTACATAATAACTTAAATAGTTAGCAAAACACTACCTTTTTCGCGGTCCGATACATGACAGGGTTTCGTATGTAATAGACAACAAACTGAATGAAACCTACTACACAAATTTTAATATCACCTTCGTATCTGTAAAAACCGGCCGTTTGGTTCAAAGCCATTAGAGTCCGCTGAAACTAGACCTACAATTGTAGATCCAATTTTCCTGAGTCGAGAGTTGCTTTTCCAAGGTACAATCAGCTAACCTAAACACCGAAGAAACGCTTTTATGGCTGGTAAAAAAATATGTTAGCGAAACAGCTCTACCACACGACCACATACCTGTCAACACCATGCGGAAATCACACAATCACACACTTTCGCGGCACTGATAAGATTATCCACAACCACGCATATAATCCTCTGACGTTTAACACAAGCCAAAGATCATCGAATAACTCGAAAAAACTCAGCCTATTGGCAGATACACACTTCTGGGCTTTTATCTTACACTCGTCCTATTCAAGTTCTCGGATGTAGAGTCTCGCGGTCGGCAGACCAGCGTAGACCCTAGGTTCATACCAGAAAAAACTAAGTCTTGGCCCGGGCCAAAGTTCAGCTGCAATTTTGCTCTCACCTAATTCATTTGACTCCTAAGAGACTTTGTTCCCGAGGCCAAAGACTGATTAGTGGTCATCTTAGAAAAGAGAACCATATCGTGCCTTTCTGTCTCATCCCGGATCTGGGTGATTGACCCGTTTAGCAAAATGAAACGAGAATACAATTCGATATGGGACGATGTAGACTCTGCGAATCGTTATAACTTTGTCCCATCTCAGGACTTTACAAGACGCTCTCCGGGAAACTTTTCTCAAGGTGACCAATAACGAAATGTAAACTGCTAAGCGGCACCGAAGCTAGGTTTAGGCGCGCACTGATTTCAAATAATACCCACAATTCTCTCTTAAACACAAGTGACTAGCATGGAAAAAAAAAAAAAAAAAAACAGAGGGAGGGATATTGCATTTTTGCCTGATGTTTTTGCAGTGTGTAAATAAAAGTGATGATAATGATGATGATGATGATGATGATGATGATGATGATGATGATGATGATGATGAAGGGGGCGGGGAGGGGGAGATAGAAATTCGCGAAATTCTGTTTACAGCCACATCTACACAAAGCCCTAACCACAAAACGAACAACAACAAAAAACGACATTAGCAAGCAACTCAGTAAACAAGCCATTGACGTAGCAGTATATTTTCTTCATAATACAATAGAAGCCGAGAGCTAAGCCATACGCTCATAACAGACCTCCTCAAACTAGCTTTCATCATTCCAGTGGAAATATCCGTTTCTTTCTAGGACGGTCCCTATGAATAAAAGATTTGAAGTCTAGTTAACTTAATCGGAAGAAAGTTGATCACCTTTTAAAAAGGAATGATCAGTTGTTTCATTTTCGAAGCTTGGTTTCGTGCTATAATATTCCATGCTGTGCTTTACTTATCCCAATTACAAGCATAGGCTAAACACACGACTGGACTTGCTCTCACCATATCATTGCCCTAGAAATGACCGATCCCTGTAACCGGTAACTACAGTTTGGTTTCTTTTTTTCTTTAATTTATTTTAAGCCTAGTTTTCGATTATACATTTAAAACGCAATGATCAATTGTTCCATTTTCGAACTTTGACATCATACTATAAATTTCCTTACCTGACGCAACGCTAAGCCACACCCCACAACTGAGCCTCCACGAACCAGATTTCAACTGACTCCGGTGGACATATCAGAATTCCTGTGAGTACAGATTTGTTTTCTATTCCTTACAAATTATAGATTTTATAAATTATCAGAAGTGGAAGAATAATAGCTAAGGGATTAAAAAAGCTACAAGACTTTTGATGTTCTATTTAATATAGTTGTACTGTATATTCATATGCTTTTTGATAAGTAATGGATAAATAGATATAACGACCATTCAAGCTGATGGCATTAAAAATCAAGAAAAATCATATCTCTCATTATTCTAGTTCGTTCACCAATAACATGAAAAGAAGGAACAACAGA